>NW_027186299.1:2205703-2239775 GCF_028583685.1 Petaurus breviceps papuanus
CCCTGAACCAATTAGACTTTGTATGAGATGATCTCCAGTCCTTTGCCATCCTGGTCGTGCTCCTCTGCACATGACCGGCTCATTCTTCCCTACACTATGGTGCCCAGAACGCAGCAGCCACATCTGCTAACATTTATATATCCCTTTGAGGACTGAAAAGGACTTGGTGTCTATTACCTCATGGAAGCCCCACCAGAGCCTCTGAAGGAAGGTGAGCTTATTGTGCATTCTATATATGAGAGACATTAAGTGACTATTCCAGATACACAGAGATAGTGTCTGAGGCAGGATTTGAACTCAGGTCTTCATGACTTGGAACTCTTTCTGTGCACAGTGCCACCTATCAGCCTCAGGGCTTGCCATCGGTCCTTTTCCGGTCCTTAGCAAGGACCATTATCTTTTAGAGGAGATGTCTCTCCCAGCCAGGCTCTAAGTGGTTCTGGAAGAGGGGCTGTCTCTGGTACTTGCCTGCCTTCTGTAGGTCACTAGGACACACCCTAGACTTCTCTCCCTCTCTTTCTCTCTCACCAAACTGGGCACTGTGTCTTTGCTAGCAGAACCCCAAATGTCAGAGGTGCCCTGCCTCTGATTCTCGCCTGTTGGAGCTCTATTTGAGGGCTAGCATGGAGTGGTAGGTAGAGACCCAGAACTGAGTCAGGAAGTCCCAAGTTGTAGTTTTGCTTCTGACATAACAGCTGTGTGACCCTGGGTGAGTCACTTAACCTCAGTTTTCTCTTGCAAAAAGGGGAGTAATAATAGTGCCTTCCTCACACATTTTTTTGATAACTTGTGTGTATAATGAGATATATATATATCAAGCTCTTTGTAAGCCCCGAGAACTTCATGAATGAACTGTTGACATTATTATCACCATGACCCTCTTCACACCTGGGACAGGCAGCTCTGTAAGACTCAAGAGTAGGTGCAGACCTGCATTTTCATGGACAGAATTTCCTCACCTTGGGTGTTCCCTTCGTTGGTGAAATTTCAATTCTGGCTTCAAATCCTACTCAGCCTCCAGCAGTGGGTGTTTGGCTCTGCAAAGGAAGTGGGCTTTCCTATGGCAGATGGTCCAGAGTGCTGGGTTTGCAATATTTCCCACTCCATTTGTTTATGAGTTATTTGTGGTGTGATCCAGCTGCTGAAAAAGCCAATGTGGTTTGAGGCTGCCTTAGGACATACCCAGGATCTAGACCCAACCAGGGAGGGGGCAGTTCTCAACTCCTCTTGCCCATCGGGAGGGCTGGACTCAGTTCTGGGACCACAGACTAGTGAGGGGATTAATTCTAGATCCTGTGTTTTATATTGCATATTTTCTGTTACCATTTTCCTCTTCTCGGTCTCAGAGAGAAGAAGCTTATGTGTGCCAAAGTTCAACCTCCCCACCTCTAAAGTTTGATACCAAAAGTTAAGCTTTCCCACAGTGACTGCCAGTTAAAGAAAGACTATTCTCACTCCTCTCAGAACACATTATCTCAGCATTTCCTGCAAGGTTGGAGGGGCATCCTTGAGAAGCTAGGACGACCTGACCTTGTCCCATCTGTAACAATTAAGGTGGTCTTCTCATTTCCCAGTGGCCGATAAGTCTGCCCTTAGCAGAAACCTCAGGATGCAGCTCAGACCCATTCCTAGAGATAGGGAGGGGTGGTGGTTTCCTCATCTGGGGGCTATGTCTTCTTTCTTTAATTTAACCTGTCATAATGTCTCATCTCCTTAATGCTGGCCAATTGCACGATTTCTTTTCTGTTCTTTGTTCTATGCTTATGGAAATGTATTGCACCCTCAATTCAGGGTCTTTCGGTCAGAGGCAGGGCCATTAAAACCATCCTTTATTATCAGGTCACATGACCCCATGAAGAAATAATATCTTGCTCAGAGAATTGCCTCAGTTTACTCTTTTTGTCAAATGTCACTCACAACATTAGGAAGAACATTGACAAGCTGGAGAAAAAAGGCAGGCAATGAGGATGAGGAAGGACCTAGAATTTATATCATATAAGTAACAGTTGAAGGAAAGGGGAAGGTTGAGCCTAATGTCCAAAGCAGACCTCACAGTCTTTCCACCCCAAGCCCAAGCTCTTCTGAATTCCTTATTACTGGTTTTGTAAAAATTATATTAATATTTTTTCAGTCAACAAAAATTCTCCTTCTCTCTTTCCCCCCTAAATCCTTCCCCCATTGAAAATGAAAGAAAAACAAAAACCTTACTATGAGCATCCATAGTCAAAGAAAACAACTTACCAATGGTCCACCTTGACCATGTCCAGAAGCTGCCCCCAGGCTTTGCAGACCTTTCTGCCTCCCCAAGTTGGCTGAAAAAGTGAGTCATGTGATTTTTCTCTTGGCTTTCCTTATTAGCAATCAGGCTGTACCTCTTCTAGACTTGTTTGGAGGTTTACAGGATGGAGGGGGCTTCAATGCTCCCTATTGCTCTGCCATCTTGGCTCTGCCTCTCTCTTTCTGCTGAGGGTACCGTCATAATCCCAGTCCCCCTGGCTCTCATCTTGGGGTCATCCTGGGTTTCTCCCTCCCTCTCATCCCCAAGATCCAATATGGTGCCAAGGTTGGTGATTTCCCCTCTGCAGCATCTCTTAAGTGCATCCCCTTTTCTCCTCCTATTCAGCTCCCACCCTGGTGCAGACCCTCATCATCTCATGCCTGGACTATGGCAGAAGCTGCTGGGGCTCTGCCTGTCCCACATCTCTCCCCTTCCAGTCCATCCTCCACTCAGCCACCAAAGGGATTTTCCTAAAGCTCAGGTGGGATCATGTCACCCCCTATTCAATAAACTCCAGTGGCTCCCTCTGGCCTCCAGGAGCAAACACAGAATGCTCTGTTTGGCATCCAAAACCCTTCCCAATCTGCCCCCTCCTCCCTTCCCAGTAAAGGATAAACCTTACTTCCCAGCAAATACCCTTGGATCCAATGGCACAGACCTCCTGGCTCTTCCACAAACAGGACCCTCCATTTTTCCACTCTGGCCCCCCATGCCTGAAATGTCTTCCCTCCTCATCATTGCCTCCTAAATTCCCTGACTAGTCTCATCTAAAATCCCACCTTCTAGGGAAACTTCCCACCTCCTCTTAATCCCAGTGCCTTCCCTTTGGTGTTCAGGTGTTTCAGTGGTCTGAATCTTTGTTTTCTTGGCAGAGATATTGGATCAGTTTGCTATTTCCTTCTCTAGCAGCAAACAGGTTAAGTGACTCAACCAAGGTCACTCAGTTAAGAAGTTTCTAAGGCTGGATTTGAATTCAGATCTTCCTGACTCCAAGCCCAGCACTGGGCAGTATGGTGCCATCTAGTGGTCTTCCCTGTTGATTATCTTCAACTTAGCCTGTATGTACATAGGTATATATGTGTGTATATACATATGTAGGGCTTTATTCTATGTAATTCTTTACATGTTTTCTGCCCCATTTGACTGTGAGCTCCTTGATGGCAGAGATGGAGGGTTGGGATTTTTGGTCTTTGTATCCCCAGTGCTTAGCACAGTGTGTGGCGAATAGTAGGGGTTTAACAGATGTTTGATGACTGACTAACTGTGCCTTACAGCCTTTAGGGGTATACATAAATATATTCATAGAGCTACGAGGCTGCTGAGTGAGGCACAGGGCTCTGGCATCTGGGAGGACCAGGCATGGCTTCGTGGAGAACATGGCATCTGAGCTAAGTCGGGGGCAACAAGACATTCTGTGGGGAGGAGGAAGAAATGGCTCATTGTGTGCATGGGGATGGCCAGTGCCAAGGCAGTGAGTGAGAAGGTAGAGGGGAGGTTGTGAGGGAAAGGGAAAAGTCCTACAGAGCTGGACTGTGAGTGTGGGAATAAGGAGGCTTTCGTTTCCCAGTTGGTAGGGATCCCTGTACCAAAAGCTAAAAAAAAAACAAAAAAAAACCATACAACAATGACAATAAGTTTGTTTATTTATTTTATTAATTTATTATATTATATCATTATATTATTTAGGTTTATTATTAAATTTAACTATTTAAAATTTAACTTAAAAATATTGTTTTTACTTTGTACCTATTTAGCATTTTCTTGTCTGTGCACGGTTTTTTTTTCTCCCAATAAAATGTAAGCTCCTTGAGATCAGGAACTGCTCTCTCTCTTCCTCTCTCTCCTCACACCTCACTCTCTCTGTCTCTCTTTCCTCAATGCCTAGCACATTTACTGACACACAAAAGATGCTTAAATGCTGATGACATTGAATTTTTGCAAGTAGTGGAGATTTATTCCCAGGAACATAGATTTAATTCAATAATACTGACCGGTGGGAAAATGAGATTTGGAGTTAGGAGGATCCTCAAAACCCAGCCATCCCCTGGAGTCAAACTCAAACAGAACCACTGTGCTAAACTGTGCAGAAAGGTCCAGGCAGGCAGCAGACTGACTTAGAAAACCACAAATCACCATTCTCTACGTTTCATTATATTTTTGTTTATTTTGTTAAATGTTTACCAATTGCATTTTAATCTGGTTCAGACCACACTCCAGAGTGTTGCTGGATCCCTGTCTGATGCCCTGTACATCTTACAGAGGTGGTCCAGATCCCCAGCTGGTAGCCAGGGTGCCGCCAATTCTCTTTCCACAGAACCATGACCACACTGTCTTTACAGACTTGGTTCCATCTCTGTGGGAATGTATCAGTTCTATAAAAGGAGTGATGCTTGTATTATAGACTCTATAGAATTACACAGTATCTGAGCTATACGGGACCTCTGAGGGCATCTCCTCCACCTCCTGCCGGAAGGGAGGGAGCTATAGCATCCCCAACAAGCTATCATGTCCACCTTTTGACAGGAAGCTCACTACCTGTTGCAGTCACAGTGGTTAATGGACAAGAAGTTCTTCTCACTTCCCTAGGAATGGGCTCATCTTTCCCAAGCAGCCCCCCTTTCCCTCATTTCCATTCTCACCCTTCATCTGTGGTTTCTAGGCTCTATTGTTTCAACCCACCCTGGTTTCAAGTGTTTTAGGAGGAACCAAGTGGGTCCAGGCCACCTCTCCAGTGCTGCCCCACTCACTGGTTTGGATTCCTTGAACATGGAACCTGAGCCTGATTCCTCTGGATAAGAGGGCTCCATATGGACAGATCACTGTCTTTTCTCCTCATCTTTCCTTCCCTCCACATGCTTCCACAGGGGCCACATGGGGAGGTGGCCCAGAAAGCCCAGGGGGTCTGAGTCATGGGAATGAGGATACCATGAGACCTTGGGGACACCAGCCAATCCTGCCCTCTCTTTTTACAGAGGAGAAAACTGAGGGCCAAAGAGGAGGCAGGAGCTTCTGTTAGCTCTACAGCTGTCCTCGATGGAGTCTCCTCTCTGGGGATGAGTCTGATTCTCCTGGAGCAGAGGGAGCTCAGTGGAGAGAGCTCTGGGAACTCTGGGAGCTCCTGGGAGACGCCTGTGCTTCTCTCCCCCACAGCCCTCTAGCTTCTCTTTCCACCATCCTCCACAGGGTGGGTCCGGGGCAGGAAGGAGGGTCTGCTTGACTGAGGGCCAGGTTTCTCTCAAGGAATGCTGCAGCCCTTAGACTAACAGGCAGTTTTGCAAGAATACTGTGACATAGAGTCCCAGAGATGAGAGCTGGGATGGAGGACAGAAGTCATCCCCCTGCCCCATTTTACTCTGAGCAAGTCCAGAGGAAGCACTAGAGGCTAGACCTCCAGAGTTTTGGTCAGTTATTGAGGGCTCAGAGATGCTGTGACCATGGAGAAGAGATTTTGTTTCCAAATTTACTGAGCCTCAAGAAGAGGGGCCGACATTCTGAGGAGAGAGTCCAGCAGTGGGGTCACGAGACACCTCCCAGGGTCCAGCAGTGGGGTCACAAGAGAGTCAGGATGCAAGACACCAAGATCTAAAGGCCTGAACCCGCCAGGGCAGCCAGGCACTGGGCAGAGCTGCCCAAGCCCAGGGACACTGGCAAGGCAGAGAGATCTCAGAGAAGCTGTCGGGGCTAGGGAAGGAGGCTTGAGGCCATGTCCTGGGAGGGGAGGAGGGCCAGGTGGGCGCTCTTGGAGGGTGCTGGGCAGGGGATTCTATATGCACTTTTATTCTCTATTAGAATGTAAGCCCTTTGAACATAGGGAACATTGTGGTTCTGTCTTAGTACTCTAAGCACCTAAGTACCTAGCACAATGCCGGGTACAGGGGAGGTGTTTAATCAATGCTTGTTGATTAATTGATTCAAATCAGAGTTGGTCAAGATGCCTCTGAGACCCCTGTACATGTGGAGGGTCTGGGATTCTCTGAACAGGCCCTGAGTCAGGGAGCAAAATGCAGGCAGAATGAGCAGTGGGCACTTTGTCCAAACTCAGTCTCCTTCTGGGACCCTTAGGGAGGGACCGTGGCAGACTTAGAGAATCTCTCCATTCCTCCCCACTGACCCATGGGGCCTGTCCTGGTTGCTGCTCCTGCTGCCTCAGAGCAGGGGGCTCCCTGCTGTCCTGGTGTGGGGGGCAGCCAGGTCCCACCTAGCAAATTGGCCCCAGTATAAGCAGCACAAAACGGTACCAAACACTCCCCTAATCAACTCTTTCAGACATTCAGTTGTGGGAAAGGAAGTTTAGACAGAGATCCTGGGATGCTGATGGGGCTCAGGGGGCCTGAATCACCAAGCATTAGCTTATCCTTCTAACCATTTCCTTTGCCTGACTCGGGGCTCCTCTGCTGAGGGGCTGCCAGCCAGGCCAGTGCCCTCTAAATATTGGCCCTGCGGTACAAAGGCCCAGTCACCCACCCTGGTTGTCTCTTTGGCTGGAAGGGACCTTGGAGGGCAGGACAGCTGCCTCTTCTCCCAGGGCATTTTTAAAAGGGGAGGCTGCTTCCCTTCTACAATTCTCTGAAGGTGATGGACTCTTGCTGTACTTTAAGAAATGAAGAGAGGGGTCTGCAGAAACCTGAGAAGTCGTGTATGATCTGAGGCCGAGCAGTTAGCCGAGCCAGAACTATCTGTGGGAGTGAGCAGCTCAGGGAGGTTGACAGGCTGATGTTGGAATGGTCAGCCATGACTGAAGAGGGCCCATGAGGGGGAGCGCTACCCGCTCCTGCCCAAGGATGGACTGCAGGATGAGATGCAGGGACGGCACACCCATTGCAGGAGTTTTGTTCTTTTCTTTTCTTTTTTTTTCCAGTGAGGGGGAAATGGGAGGAAGGGAAAACAAAGCTTGTTAATTGAAAAATTAAGCAAAAAAAAAAATCCCAAACAAACCCACACAACTTCGAGGAGAGGAAGCTTCCGATGGAAATGATTCACCCAAGGTCATGTAGCTGCTCAGGGTCTGTCTCACCCATGTTCGGGGTCCTTCTGGTCACAGGATCATCAAAATCCATCCTTTCTAGGCTCCAGCTGGTGAAATTGCAGCAGCGTTGAGCTGGACGGCCCTTCCAAGAGATGGATGCGCTTTGCTTTCCAATCCCAAATGGAGATCACAAAGGGCGACTTTCTCAGATATGCAGGGTGTCTCCTCCAACAAGGTTACCCCGGCATTAATCATTCATCAGCAGAGCCCAGCAAGATTCTAATTGCAAATAAGTACAATTGATGTCGATGCATAATTTATGATGCCATTTGTTAAACGGAGACAATGGGAGGTAAGGAATAGCATTAAGTGGGCCGTCAGGAATTAAAGAGAATTGGGGGATGAAAAATTTGGTCCTGGATGGGCAAACCTGGGAGCTGTCAGAGGTCCTGAGATCTCTCACCTAGGAGGCGACCTCCATCCTCTTTCTGAAGAGGCCAAGCCTTGGAGTCACATTGGCCAGCATCAATCAATCAATCAATCAATTCATCAGTCATCAATCACCATGTATTAAGTGCATGGTCCTACTGTGCACCCCAGCATTATGCTAGGTGCTGGTGATGGGGGCAAAATGGACGTAAACAGTCACATAGTCCCTGAGCTCAGGGGTGGGAATCTGAAGTGGCTGTTTGCTGGTCTCCACACTGCTCTCCTATCTCTGTGACTTTGCATAAATGGGTGCCCTGATCTGGAATGCACTCTCCCCTCTGCTCTGCCTCACAGATTTCCAGGCTTCCTCTAGAGCACAGCTCAGGGGCCTGCCACGTGCTCACCTTTCCCCAGAGCTGGGGATCCCGTGGTCTAGGCTGATGCTGAGGCATACAAGATGGCCTCCTGATTCTGCAAACTCTTGCAATTACCTTTGCTTAAAGCTTCTTCTAGCATCTCTCCTCCAGAATGGTAGCCACCTCTGTGATGTGACATGAAAGTCACTGGCTGAGGAAGATGGTCCAGTTTCTTCTTTGGCCTTGTTTGGCTGGTCCAGGGGCTGCGACTCACTTTCAGAGACTTTGCCCTAGCTTGTGGTGAATGTTACCTGTGTTCCAGGTCATGACCATTGGCCCCATAGCTGTCAAGCTGCCCTGGCTTCCTGGGTTCTCTGGTTTCTACTATAAAGGGGGGGGCAAGCATTTATTAACACCTACTATGTACCAAGCATTGTGCAGAGTGCTTTATAGATATCTCATCTCATCCTTAAACAGCCCTATGAGGGGTGCTGTGATTACCCTCATCTTACAAGTGAGGAAACTAAGGCAGGCGGCCACACAGCTGGCAAGTGCTGGGGGCTGCATTTGAACCCAGAGTTCTCTCTGCTGATCTGCCTAAGTCTTCTTTCGTGCAGAGAAGGTGATGGAAGAAAAGTGCCAGTCCATGGAGGAGTGGGGAAGGTGGTTGCCTTTGCTCCCATATGTCCCCATTCCTGGCCCTGGCCTGGGAAGAAGGAGCCAGTTAAGGCCGGAGCACATCTCAGCCCAGGTAGGTTCTGAATTCCTCCTTAACCCGGGGCTTCCCTTCCTTTCACCATGGCCCCTTCTCCTGTCTGTCTGCACCCAGACTGGCTTCCAGGCTGACTCCCCCCTTAGCTCCATGAGGGCACCCTTTGCCTATTGGCTCCTTTGAGGCTCCAGAGTTTAGTCAGGACCTGGCACGTTGTAAATGCTCATTGAGTTGTCTTGATTTTTGGATCGATTGATGGTGGGGGTGAGCCTGGGCTCTCTCAGTCTCTGCCAGTGGAGCACAAAGTCTGAGAGGCCTCAGCATGCTGGGGAAGCTTCAAAGCAGGCCTAAGCCCGGGCTTGAGTCTGTTGTCTGAGGACCAGACGGCCCAAGTGTGCCAAGGTCATCTAAGAGGGAATAAATGTTTGTCCACAGCTGAGCTCAAAGCCTGTCTGCTAAGTGGGCCAGGCCATCCCTGAAGTGGGAACCATGTCTAACTTCTGACATTCTCCTCTAGGTGGTGTAGTGCATAGAGCACTATATCAGGGTCAGGGAGACCTGAGCTCAAAGTCTTCTTCCATGACTTGTGAGCTGTGAGACCCTGGACAAGTCACTTAACCTGTATGAACCTCAGTTTCTTTGACTGTAAGATGGAGATAATAACAGCACCCCCCTCAAGTGATTGTTTTGATGATTACTCCTTGCAAACCTGGGTTATGTAAGTTAGCTATTGATTAAGAAGGTAGTAGCATAAATTGAATAAAGAAGGCCAGGGTGGTCAGAGGCAGGGATTAAAGACTTTTAGAAAGAGCATTGGGACTGGGGTTGGGAATCAGGATTCTGTATTTGTTACCTCTGTGATCTGAGACCAGAGCCTTTGGCCTCCTTCATCATCTATAAAGGGGTAGGATTGACCACTGTGGGCTCTGAGATCCCTGTTGCCCAGGATCCCACCAGATCAAAGCTGAAGGGAAGTTCCTGCCTTTGGGAGGGCTTCCTGTCACTCAATGTTAGGGCTGCCCCCAGGCAGCCATCAGCCCAACATGTAAAGAGTGTGTATTGGTAACTAATTGGATTAAATATATCACCAGTTCCTTTGGATCCTGACCTTATAACCTCTCTCATCCATCCTCTCTTCTCTATTCCAACCACTGTCACCCCAGTGGACCCAGCCTCACTCACAAAGCTGGTAAGCACATTGCCAATGACCCATAAACGGGTCCATTGCTCTCTCCCCAAGTACTCCATTTTTGGGGAGGAGACTTTGCCAGTCATATACTTGTTAAGGTAGCACAGCTTAGGGGGTGTGTTCCTGGATCTGGAGTCAAGAGAGACCTCAGTTTTGCTTTCACATTGCATTAATATTGAAAGGGCCAGATAATAAAAAATAAACTATTTATAAATAAGTCCTTCTCATCAATTTGAAAGGCTCATAAGGGTTTGGGGATCGTTGGACAAAAGTAGATGATATCACACAGGAAGCGTCTTGTGTTTGATTGAAAGGCTTCGGTCAGACCCTGTGTGGCCACAGACAAAGCAGCAAGCCAAACCAAGAGTTTGACCATTCAAACAGCAGGCCAGCTGAGGGATGATCAAATCCAAAAACAGAGGATTCCTGAGAAGAAATTAACTTGGGGTGTAGAGTTTCTCTCTCTTCTCCTTCCTTTCCTCCTTCTCTTTCTTCTTCCCTCCCTGTTTGTCTGTCTCTCTCTTTCCTTTCCTCCCTCTCCTCCCCCCTCTATATCTCCCCTTCCTCTTTTCCTCCCTCCATCTTTCCTCTCCTTGCTCACCATCACTAAGTATGAACTTGGAAAGGTCACGACCTCTGGAGTCATTATGGGCATCAATAACAGTATCCCTGGAACCACAATAGCTGGTAGCAATTTACATCAAGAACCAAAGATACCCCAAAGATGAACTGGACCCATCGAGGAAAAGCCACTCCAGAACTCGACAAGGACATTGACTGACCATCAGAGCCCAGAAGAGCAGTCAGCAGTTGGGGACCCTTTGAGTAAACTGGCATTTTCCAGGATTGAATTTTCCCTGTTGGCAGCAGAGCTGGGCTCTGACATCTGGGGTGCACTCTCAGTATCTATAGCTTCACAGTCCCATGAAGTAGGAAGACAACTGAGCCACATACAACAGACTCAGGCTTTTCCTGCATGTGTGAAGGACTCAATTTGTTTTGCAATAGCTTCCAGTGAAGGACTTAGTGAATTGGACTTAAGTGATGCAGGGCTGTGCAAGGTCACCAGCCTCACTTTCTCTTCCGGAGCCCTCTGGGTCTAGTGGCCAGATATGGCTCAGGAGGCCGGGAGGTGGCCCCGGATGCAGGAGGGGGGGGCTTTTTTGCTGATTCATTTGCATCACCTTCCTAATGCTATGGTCCTCTTTGAGAATAAAGGACAATGTAGGGCTTGGCGTGCAGGTCTTATGAAAGGTGTTCTGGTTTGGGGGCTGATTCTTGGGAGTCATTAACTAATTGACCCCCAGTGACCCAGAGGTATCCAAAGAGCTTCCAGAAGTGTTTAATGAGTTCCTACTAATAAAGGCATGCTTCAAGGGGCATTGGAGCCGGTGTGTAAGGAATGACCTCACTCTACGAGAGGGAGAGGGCCAACAGCTCTCACTGGCATTTCTCAGAATGGCCCCATGATTTGGGGGATGTGTGAATAAATGCCCAAGAGTGAGGGAAGATGTGTGTGTGTGTGTGTGTGTGTATGGGCGTGTGTCTGGCCAAGAGAGGCCGAGTGGCTACAGGGGTCAGGAAGGTATCTCTCCTTCTGTGCAATCTGCAGAAGATGCCCTCCCAATGCTGACAGCTGAGGCAGCTCCATGGTCAGAAACCCTTCCCTTCCACAGTGTGTTGGACAAATTGAGTTTGAAAAGTGCCCATTACTTACCAGGCTCTGGGCTGGACACTGAGCATACAAAAAGGAAAATGAACCAGTCCCTGACCTCAAAGGACTGACATTCTATGGAGAGACAGAATGGGTATGAAGGTGTGTAAAACTGAATCATATACAAAGTCACTTCAAGGAGGAGGGAAAGCTGGGATCAGGAAAGGACTCATGGAGGAGGTGACCCCTGGGCTGGATCCGGTATCTGTCTGTCTATCATTAGGGAGCAGTGCCAGTAGACGTGGGGCCTTCCCTGGAGGCCAGCTCTGCTACTGCCCCTCCTTTGTCTATGGCATATCCCTAAAAGAACAGCCTCTTTCCCCCTTTCTCTGTTCTCAAAGTCCCTAGAGAAGAAAGCAAAAGAAAGTCTTAATTAACAAAAAGGATGCATTTTCCATGTTAAGGAGCTATGTGGTCTGCCAAGGGCCAGCGGGGAGGGAGGGAGCTGCACCACTGGGACCTTAGGAGAATATTAATCCACCTAGTTGTGAGCTGATCCAGCCCTTCAGGACCAGAGCAGTTGGGAACCATGCCCAAAGGGCAACCAAACTGTGTATACCCTTTGACCCAGCGATAGTACTGCTAAGGCTGTACCACAAAGAGATCATAGAAAAGGGAAATGGACCTATTTGTACAAAAAATATTTATATTTTTAGTTGTAGCTAAGAACTGGAAGTTGAGGGGATGCCCATCAGTTGGGAAATGGCTGAACAAGCTGTGGTATATGTTTATAATGGAACATTATTGTACTATAAGCAGGCAGATTTCAGAAAACCCTGGGAAGACTTACATGAATCAATGCAGAGTGAAGTGAGCAGAACTAAGAGATTGTTTTCACAGGAACAACAATATTGTTGGATGAAGAATTGTGAATGACTTAGGTACTCTCAGCAATACAATGGTCAAACACCATCCCAGAGGACTAATGATGAAGCACACTGTCTGCCTCCAGAGAAAGAACTGATATTGTTTGAATAAAGACTGAAGCAGGTGATTTTCCATTTTTGTCTTTCACTTTTTCCCTTCTATTTGAGTCTTCTTGTACAAAATGACTAGTATGTAAATGTTTGACATAAATGCATGTGTATAGCCTATATCTGATTGCTTACCATCTTAGGGAAGGGGAGAGGAGGGAGGAAGAAGGGGAAGAATTTGGAACTCAAAACTTTAAATACAAATGTTAAGACATTTTTCAAGTATATTAATCTACCTGTCAACATTTACAGACTCAGATTGGGATCAGTCTCTTGGTGGGCACACAGCAAGCACCTGATAAATACTTGCCTAATGTAGCAGCAAGCACCCTAGCATCTCCAGGATGGCTGCTAACACAGGTTCTTAGATCTGCTTTTCTAAAGGAAAGCAACTCAAAATGGGTTAACAATCTTGCTTCAATCAATCATATGTCATTTATGTAGTTCAGAGGAAAAAGTAAGCACCCCGAACTTCAGAGATTACAAAACAAGTTACAAGCAGAAATTACAAGCAAAGAAACAGATCAGCAGACAGACTTCCAACTGTCTGACCATTGCATCTATACCTAGTCAGTTATCAGAGAGGGAAACACCAACATCTGAGTTTTCAAAGCCAGGGGGCTTGAAGGCTGCCCAAGAGTCTCATCTGGTCAAATCACACCCTTCTCAAAATGAGTCCCAAAACAAAAGCCTCATGTCAGGGTCTATATAGCCTTCTCCTGGCTCAGAGAATGTCACAATCCTCTTGACCCACTGCCCGATCACAAAGCAACAAGGTGTGGGTGTTCCTGAAAAACAAGCCTCCCACCACAGGCTCCAGGTGCCTATTCAGCCTATTAAGGGGCAGGGTATATTTTCAAATCAAGGAAGGTTCTCAGAGTCTATCAAAGGGCCTTGGGGACGGAAAGATCCTAGATACCCATTCCCATAACCTCTGACTGGCGCTAACTTATTGACCAAAAAGCCCCAAACCTGTTTTCTTCTCCTCTTCCCTTTCTTGGGATGCTTGCTGAGTGCTGATTACAGGCAAATTCAGCTCAGCAGATGGTTATTAAGTGCTTGCTGTTTGCAAGGTGCTGGGCAGGCATTGAGAGAGTTCAAGGGTGATCCTCAATACCATCCATACCCCAGGGAGTGCACAGCCTCAGGTGGGAGATAACTGTGATACATGGTAGGGAGATGGCTGAGAAAAGGAATCCAGGAAAAGTGCTTGAGGAAAATGAGGAGCAGAAAATTGTGCCAGTTCAATAGACTCCAGAACATGTTTGTTATGTGGGGACGTTGAGATTAGCATTGTGCAAAGTCCCTGGGCTACAGAAATGGTCCCTGCCCTCAAGAAGTTTACATTCTCCAGGGGGAAATGACATGGAAATGATGGAAGACTCCATGGAAGATGTGGCACACAAGGTGGGCACGCTGCTCTGGAAGAAGGACCTGTCACAGTCTCTTTGCTGACGGAACTCAGTCTAGTGGGGGGGAAAGGCTCATAGCAAGGTGATGGCCTAGGGAATTATAATAAGGCATGGCATTAGCCTTTCCCATGTCCAAGCCCTGTGCTGAGCTGTGTGACTCAATGACAGTAATGGAGACCCTCCCTGACCTCAGAGAACCTGGGAAAGGCAGCTACACTTAGAGAGGGTGGCAGCCAGGGAGCTTGCACTGGATAAAGAAAGTCCCAGGGATAGAGAGGCAGTTGTTTTGGAGCAATTGATACAGCTTTCCATGCATGAGAGTATTAATTTTATCATGTTCCAGAATGGGGTAGGGAGCAGTGTGGAGTGTCCATGCCAGGTGGTTTGGTGGTTGGTAAAGAGATCTAGGTGGGTAGAGGGGTGGGGTGGTGGATAGAGTGCCAGGCCTAGAGTCAAGAATACCCAAATTCAAATCCAACCTCAGGCATGTCCTGGCTGTGTGACCCTGGGCAAGTCACTTCACCCTGTTTCTCTCAATTCTACATCTTAAAAATGAGCTGGAGAAGCAGATGACAAACCATTCACCCTCAAAGGGATTAAGAATAATCGACATCATTGAAAACCTGAAAATGTGGGGTCTTTTTGGAAAAGATCCTGGAGTCATTGGCCTTTTCCTTCTCCAGATCATTTTACAGATGAGGAAACTGAGGCAAAGAGGGTGAAGTGACTTGCCTAAGGTCATGCATCTGGGAAGCATCTGAGGCTAAATTGAAGCTCAGGTCCTCCTGACTCCAGTTGGGGTGCTCTGTGCACTATGGTGCTAGTAGCTGCCCCACTGATGTCCATGAGGTGCATCAGTCTCGTCAGAATATTGCATGTACATGACTTTATTTGAGCCACACAACAATGTTATGGGGGAGATGGCACCTATATTATTATAATTGTTTCTATTTTTAGAGGCATCATGGCTTAGGGGAGAGACTAGCCTTGAAGCCAGGAAGATCCGATGGCCTTTTCTCAATCCTTGACCTCTCGGCAGCCTCTGACCCTGCTGGTTCCCCTCTCCTCCTGGATGGTCTCTTCTCTCTAGCTTTCAGGACATCTCTCCTGGTTCTCCTCCTCCCTCTCTGACCACTCTTCCTCCATCTCCTTTGCTGGATCCTTCCCTGGACCTCTCCCTCTAACCCTAGGTGTCCCTCAGGGCTCTGTCCTGGACCCTCTTCTCTTCTCCCTCTAGACTATTTCCCTCAATGATCTCACCAGTCTTGTACTTAATGACCATCTTTATGCTGATGACTTTCAGATCTTCCTATCCTGCCCCAGTCTCTTTGTTGACTTCCAATCTCTCATCTCCACCTGCCTTCAGACATCTCAAAATGGACACCTGGTAGACATCTTAAATGCAATATGTTCAAAACAGAACTCATGGTATTTCTCCCTAAGCCCTCCCCCTTCCACCTTCCCTATTACTATAACCCTCGCCCTCCCAATCCACCTTGCTCACATCCTAGGAGCTATTTTGGACTCTTCACTCTCTCTTACCCCCACACCCACTCCAATCCAATATGGTGCCAAGACCTGTCAATTTCATCTTTGTGCCATCTCTCAGATGCTCCCCTTTCCCTCCTCTGATGCTGCCCCCACCCTGGTGCAGATCCTCACCACCTCACCCTTGGCACAGTGCAGTAGTTGCTGGGGGGGGGGGAGCATCTGCCTGCCCTACTCCGGTTCATCCTGGAATGATGAATTCCAGGCCATTCAGCCACCAGAGGGATTCTCCCAAAGTGCAGGTCTGATCATATCATTCCTTTCCTCAGTAAACTCCTGTGGCCTCCAGGATCAGTTAAAAATGCTCTGTTTGGCCTTCAGGTCCCTTCCCAGCCTGCCTCCTTCTCCATTTCCAGGCTTTCCACACCTTCCTCCCCAACACGTCCTCTAAGGTCCAGGGAGCCCAGCCTCCATCTCTAGACTCTGACATTCTCTCTGGCTGCCCTCCCCCCATCCCCAGAATGCTCTCCTTCCTCCGCTCTGACTCCTGACTTTCCTGGCTTTCTTCAGGTGCCAGCTGAATCCTGCCTCCTCCAGGAAACCTTCCCAGCCCCTCTTTATTCTAGTGCCTTCCCTCTCTCAGTTATGTCCTATGTGTCCTGGTTGGAGTTTGCTTTGTTTGCATGTTTTCTCCCCCATTAGATTGTAAGCTCTTTGAGGGCAGGATTTTATTGTGTATCTCTAGTGCTTAGCACAGTATGTGGAGCATGTCATTGTCATTGTTCCATTATTTCAGTCGTGTCTGACTCTGTGACCCCATTTGGCGTTTTCTTGGCAGAGATACTGGTTTACCTTTTCTTTCTCTAGCTCATTTTGTAGATGAGGAAACTGAGTGAAGTGACTTGTCCAGGGTCACACAGCTAGGAAGTGTCTGAGGGCAGCTTTGAATGCAGGAAGTTGAGTTTCCCTGGCTCTCTATTCACGGTGGCACCTGGCTGCTCCACCTGGTAAATAACAGGTGCTGAATAAATGTTTATGGATTGATTGACTTGGGTTCAAATTCTGCTTCTGACACCTGCTGAATATAGGACCTTGGACCAATCACAGCTTGAAGCTGTAGGCAGTGCTTCAGACTTGAGTGCAGGGATGGAGGGGCTTCCCTTCCTGTGGTTTCCCAAGGTGCTAAAAAAGAAATACCTATTTCAGTCCTGTCCCTTTAACCATTTTGCAGTCAATGGGTTGATGAACATTAATTCTATGTGCCAGGCATTTCACTAAGAGCTGGGGATACAAAGAAACAGGGCCTGCCCTCAGGGGTCTCCCAGGGAGATGACAAGCACACAAATGTGGCCAAACAAGTCACCAATGGGACAAAGAGGAGATGACCAGAGGGAGGGCTTCCTACAGGAGGGATTTTTGCTGGGACCTTCTGGAAGGCAGTGAGGGCAGTGTTGAAAGCATGGGGAGGAGACTGTTCCAGGCCTGGGAACAAGCAGAGAAAATTCCCAGAGCAGAGAAAGTGAGGGGCTTGTTGGAGGAAGAACCAGGAAGCCAAGGGCATGGGTCTGAAGGGTGCATTGGGCTAGAGGTGCAAGGTGTAAGAAGGTAGGAAGGAAGGAGGCAGGTTACGAGGGCTTTGAAAATGTCGAACAGAGGATTTTATATTTGATCCGAGAGGTGATGGAAAGTTCATTGAGTAGGGAGTGAGATGGTCTGAGCTATGCTTCACAAAAATTACTAGCAGCTGAATGGAGGATGGACAGGAGTGGGGAGAGCTCTGAGGCCGGTAGGCACATCCCCTCCCCCCAGCAGGTGATGGCAGAAGTCCAGGTGAGGAGGGCCTGCTCTAGAGGGGTCACAATGTCAGAGGGTAGAAGGGGGGTTGGGGAGATGTTGCAGAGTGAAATCACCGGCCATGGTGGTGTCCAGCGCAATCCCTTGGGGGAGCTTGGCAGATAGCTACTTAAGAATCATTGTTGAATTGAATTGAGTTGGACATCTGCTAATTCTAGTTGGGGCTGCAAAGAGAGATCTAATGTCCAGACCCAGGTGACCATCCACCTGTGCCATGGTTACTAGACCTGGTCAGACCCAGAGACCCACCTCTGGTTCGGGGCTCAGTTCTGGGCACTCCAGCCTGGGGGGCGGGGCGGGTGTGCTGGGAGATGGAACCTTCTGGCTGCAGGGCTTGGGGTGTGTGTGGAGGAGGAAGAGGAGGAGGTGAGGTTGGTGGAATGTCTTCTATGGGCTATGTAGCTTCATGGCAGCTGGATGTAATGAAAACAGAAACCCCAAAGGAGCAGTTTCTCCATTGGTATGAGCCAGCTGCTGGAACACGAGCCCCCTTCCCGTAGCCTGAAATGTATTGCAGAGTCTCTTTGGCCCTATTCCCACTCCTATGCTGGTGGCACTCCCCTGCTTCACACAAAAGTGGGCAGTGTCTTTCATGATTCCATCAGCGAATGTGATTTCGTGGGTCTTTCAATTTCATCAGCAGATTTCATTGGCATGTCAGCACTCCCAGTCTAGAAATCCTTTTCACAGATACAGTTTGGCCACTCTTCTGTAAATCAGAAAAAGCGAGAGGTCAGTGACGTGTCCTTGTTTGAGCTGTGAAGCCCTGTCCAAGGTGGGACTCCCATCCGGGTGTCCTGACCTCTCTAAGTCTTCCTCATCTCTCCCCACCATTCCAGGCTATTTTTCTGAGTTGATGCCGAGGGTCTTAAGTACCTCCTCCTTTCTCAGTGCACATAACATGTCTGGTGGATGAATGCAATCTCTCCCTGAAAGTCTATGCACCCCAGGCTCTTACAATACATCCCCTCAGGGATACTACTTTCTGGGAGATGGGGAAACATTAGATAAGGTGCTTACCCCGAGAGAAACAGTACCAGCCTTATTACACAGATACATTTGCAGAGATACATAGTAATGTCTGCAGAGACTCTGCGTGCCCTGGGCGCCAGAGGGAAGGGCAGTGCCTTGCTACTAGCTGGGGAAGGTTGTTTCAGGACAGGGGTGATGGCCCAGAATTTAAAGCTGAGCTGATCTGGGGTTCCAAGCAATGTTCTCCGACTTCGGGTCCAGAACAGAGTCAGTCTCAGTGAGGAGTGGCACTAGCTTTCCTCACGTCCTCTGGGAGGGCACTGGCCTCCTTGCACAGAACACCCCCCTTCCAAATCAGGCCATTCTTCACTGACCGTCCCTATGACCGGCATTCTTTTCCTCCTCCCCTCTGGCTTTCCCGGCTTCCTTCACAGCGCAGTCAAGGACCCTCTTTTGCAAGGCGTTTCTCCCCCGACCCGCACCCGCACCTGCCTTCGTCTGCTAAAAACAATGAGATCACCTCCATTTCTCCTGTAGACTCTTGTTTGTACACAGCTGTTTGCACGTTCTCTCCTTATTTGACTGGCAGCAGCTTGAGAGCAGGGAGAGTTTCCTCCTTTCTTTGTGTTCCCAGCACATAGCACAGTACCTGGGATGGAGCAAGTGCTTAATAAATGCTTGTGCACTGACTGGCTAACAAGTGGAAAGGCGTAGACAGAAGGTGATGATGCTGAGTGTGGGTGAGGTCAGGAGGCCTTGGGCTGAGGGAGCTCCCACCTGAAAACTCTGGTCTCTCAGGGAGGGCAGGGCTTAGCCATGTGATGGAAGTCTGGGGTTCTGGGATGTCCCTGGGGAGAGGAGAGATCTCTGGCTATGATTAGGGAAAACAGATCATTTACATTCGCTATCAATAGGCCTAGCTCTGATGCTAATGGACTTCCCAACAGAGTGGTTTACCATTTCCTTCTCCAGCTCATTTTACAGATGAGGAAACTGAAGCAAACAGGTTGGCTGGCTGGGTGACTGGTCGGGTCTCCCCTCTCTGAGGGTCTCACCTGGAGGATCTTAGAGGCTCTCCAAGGTTGCTGCCAGCTCTGCCATTCTGGGAGCTTATGGCTCCAGGGCAGGGGTGGGGAACCTGCGGCCTCAAGGCCATATGTGACCGTCTAGGTCCTCAAGTGTGACCCTTGGACTGAATCCAAACTTCACAGAACAAATCCCCTTAATAAAAGGATTTGTTCTGTAAAACCTGGACTCAGTCAAAAGGCTGTAACCAAGGACCTAGAAGGCCATGTGTGGCCTTGAGGCTGAAGGTTCCCACCTCTGTCAATGTGGCTTATTAACCCTGGACCTGGAAGCGACCTCAGAGGCCAGAGGGGCCCGTTGCCTCATTTTATGGGGGAGGAAACTGAGGACCATAGCGGTAAGTGACCTGTCTAAAGTCACAGGATCAGGAACTCTCTGAGGCAGAACTTGTCTTTTAGAGTCTGTTCTCTCGACTCGTCCATGCAGCCTCCAGGGGCTGAAGCATTCAGGCCCATGTTAGTTTGGAAAGCTCAGGGCTGGTTAAGGGTTTGCTTGGACCCTTGGGTGCTCCCAGCTTTCTTGTTTGGCTGTGAGGAGAGAGTACTATTTCATGATAAGTAAAAAATGAAAATGTAATTTGTCTGTGGGGGTCAGAGCCATTCAGCCTGATTGATGTGGGCCTTAGGATGCAGAGGGACATTTTCCTGCACTGCCCAGGGAGGACTATAAATGTGTCAGTCATTTCCTCATCAGCAGAAATGCCTGCCCCGTGATGGCTGAATGTAATTCACTCATGATGATGGTGTGTCTGGAGAGGAATGTAAAGAACAGGCCGATGACAGCTTTTAGATTGGGGAGGACCAAGGGCCCCCCTTCAAACCTTTAGAAAGCTGAAAAATGATCCAAATGGAAGCATATGTCTGAGCTGCGTCCCCAGTCACGGCCACAGCTGCTCACACGTCTATACTATTTCACTCCAACTGACTTGCTGGCTATTTCCTGTGTCTGATGTCTCGGCTCCTGTCCTCTGCCTTTCTATCAGGGATGCCCTGTTCTGCCTCAGAGAATCCCTAGCTTTGTTGTTCAGTTGTTTTCAGTCATGTCTAACTCTTTGTGACCCCATTTGGGGTTTTCTTGGCAAGATCTCAGAGTGGTTTGCCATTTCCTTCTCTAGATCATTTTCCAGATGAGGAAACTGAAGCAAACAGGGTTAAATGACTTGCCCAGGGTCACACAGCTAGTAAGTGTCTAAGACAAGATTTGAACTCAGGTCTTCCTGACCCTAGCTCTGCCACTCTATCAACTGCACCATCGCTGCCCAGAAAATGAGCAGAGTAAAGTAACTTAGCTAAGGTCACACAGCCTTTTTGAGTGGGACAGAGTTGGCCTGAGAACCCTAATGTCCAGAGCTTGCATGGCAGTTTTCATGGCAGACTTATAGAATCACCAAACGACTCCTGGCATCTCAGGGCTTGGAAGGGCACAGGCGCTCCTGTTCTGACCCATACCATAGACTGGACTAGAGGACGTTGCCTCATTGCCAAGCTCTCTTGCTTGCCAATCCCTTATAATTACCTTTATTATTCTTTTTTCCTGAAAACACTTAGCTGCTCAAATATTAACACTCCCATTTTCTAGATGAGAAAACAAACTATGTGGAAAAAAATGCTTGACCCAGGTCATGCTGCCCATTAGCATCTGGGCAGAGTTGAGGACTCGTGGACCTCAGGGCCACTGCTCTTTCTTTCCCTGTGTCTTTCTCTTCAAAATGAGGGCTTGGGGTCAATCATCCTTCAGCTCTCTTCCTCTGCCCCTTTTCTCTGAAATGTCGCACACTCTTTCTGAACATTCAGAGAGCAGACCATTAGCAGCTGCTTCTCCAGCCCCAGAAATGGTTTTCATCCACATGAGTTGGCAAAACTGCCCAAATGAGAACAATCATTTATGTTGCTACAATGCCTGAAAGCTTCACATCCCCAGGGAGGCTGTGTATCAATTATTAATCAGCTCTAACAGATGTGGAAACTGAGGCTTATCCAGGTGAAGTGACTTCTCACCATTTATACAGCCAGGAGTGTCAGACCTGGGACCAGAACTCAGATCCTAAGATTTTAAATCACATGTGAATGTGTCCCCACTGTACTTCCCTCCACATTTTAGAGCTGAGAGCTTAGGGAGAGATTTCCCCCAATTCTCCTGATTCTTCCCTTTGTGTCTTCAGAATTCCAGTTTTGAAAGTGTCACCACCCCCCTTCCTGCACCAAGCCCCCTAGGCTGACTTCTCCTGTCAAACTTTAGTCTCCGGACTCCTCCCCATCCAGGGTCCACATTAGACTTGCCTTTCCATACCTTCTTGCTCAAAATCTATAAGGGGCCACTTTCTTCTGAGGATCCCATCATTTCCACCCCAGAAATATTCCTTCCTGTCAGTGTAAGCCAGACACGGAGCAGAATCTCCTAGGTGGGGCCTCCATGGTTTGAAGCATGAGATTATGATTCAGGCAAAAATTGTCGACCATTCTAGAGTTGAGACACAGAGAAACAGACAGAGTAATGGAGAGAGAAAGACACAGAGAGAGACAGACAGATACAAAAAGAGAAAGAGAGAGAGAGACACAGACAGACAGACAGAGACACAGAGAGAGGAAGGAAAGGAGAGAGGAGATTTCGACAGAGAGAGACAGAGAGAGAGAGCTCCAGCAGATGTCTGGCTAACTGAAGTCCACTATGATGGTCCAGAGCTCATTCTAAGGGGGACTATGTCCATAAGAAGCAGTGCAGTGGAAGCGGACTGAAATATCAGAGGCTTCAGTAGCTGGGTCGGAGGCAGAATTGGTCTCCAACAGAAGGTGAGATTTGAGTTGGGCAGGGTGCCAGGGAAGCCAGGAAGTGACAATGAGAAAGGACTGCATTCCAGGTGCAGTCGCCAATGCGCAGTCGCCAATGCGCAGAAGTCGCAGAGTGGAGCGATGCCATGCACCTCTAGGAACAGCAAAAAGGTGACAGTAGTTGGATCACAGTGTACCTGAAGGGAGTCAAGGGAGAAGAATGGATAGGCAGGAAGGGGCCAGGCTACAAAGGACTTAAATGACAGGCAGAGTTTTCTCTTTGATTTTCACGGAATTAAGAAGGAGCCACTGGAGTTTCTTAAACAGCAGGATTTCTTGATCAGGCCTGAGCTTTAGGAAAATCCCTCTGGTGACTGAGTGGAGGATGGATTGGAGGGGGGAGAAACCCAAGGCAGGCAGAGCCCCAGCAGCTCCTGCTATGGTCCAGGTGTGAGGTGATGAAGGCCTGCAGCAGGGGGGGGGGCAGGGTGGGGGGGGGGGCAAGGATTCCAGAGATGCTGTGAATGATAAGATGGCTGGTTTGATATGGGCATCTTCAATGCCTGACCAAACTCTAAGAACTCCACAGTCCTGCTTCAGCCTCCTTCATGGCCATTAGGACAAATGATTCTCATCTTCCCATTCTTCTGGGGGAAAATCTTCACATACTTGAAGTACTGACTTTCCCCTCTCTCACTGATAGGTTTGAGATCCCTTGTTTACTCTCAATTTGGGTTAGCTTGTTTGCCAAGAAAGTTTATTGGGTATGGCTACTGTGCATGCCACAGCTTCTTGGAGCCACAGGTGTTAGCTGGGTGAAATCAGGTAGACCCCAAAGACATCTTCACCCAAGGGATGCTAGTCCTCTGTGGACAGCGCATACGGCCCATGTTTCCATTTTTCCTGGTTGGACGGCTGGGGCACACTTTTGGGCATTTATAGATCTCATTTAAGAGGCTCAGAAATGTTTTCTAGTGTGCCACCACCAGCACAATGCTATGGACAAAGAAACACATGGGAATCCTACTGTCTATAGGTGACGCATTTCTTACTTGGACTCTGGGTGGTTGGATCTCCCTGACAAGGGGACATCTTTGGTGAGGCCACAGCCTTTTGTTTTGTACTTTGCTTGATGTTAATGATCCTAAGATTGTAAAATGTGGTTATCTGTCCCTTTATATTCTTCAACACATTTTGTATAATTTTGATGCGTTCTTGGGAAGTAATAATAAACCCTAATAATGATAACAACTTGAATTTTTACAGTGCTTTAAGCTTTGCTAAGAACTCAACAAGTATCATCTCATTTTATCCTGACAATAGCCCTGGGTCGGAGGTGCTATTAGCATCCTCATTTTACAGATGAGGAAACTGAGGCAAAGAACGGTGAAGTGGCTTGTCCAAGATTACACAGCAAGTGAACTGAACACAGATGAGTCTTCTTGGCCCTAAATCCTTCATGCTGCCCATTGCCCCATCTTGTCTCTCATGAAAAGACACAGGAGAGTTGGGGTAGGTGGTGAGGGGAGGGAAGTACTTAGTTCTGATTTTAAATAACCTGAGGAGTGTGGGTTATATCCTACGTGGATGCAAAGGTGGCGGAGAGGAGGGTGGGATGTTCGCAGGCTCTTGGACAGGGGTGGGCCCCGCTGAAAATGCTGTTGGATGGGTTCAGGATGGTTTGTGATGAGGAGAAGCTGGTGGTAGGAGGGAGAGTTAAACTGAGGGTCAGTCATGGAACAGGAAGAGTCAGGACCCTTAGGTTCAAATTCCAGCTCAAGCACAAATTAGCTGTGTAACACTGGAGAAGTCACTTAAGCTCTGTGGGCTTTTGTTCCCTCCTGAGAAAAGCGATTGTTATGAGGAGCCTGCTTTCTAACCCTAACAGGATATGGAAATGGGAAGCCTAATTAAGGAAGGATTTAGTTTAAATGAGAAGCCATATCCTGTACTTTCCTATCAGTGTCAGAAAATCACATATTAGCAAGTGATCTCTATCTTACAGGGCTGCTTGGAGGTATGTTGGGGGGTGGGCAGATTTGGAGGAGCCATCCAGTCAGAGAGAAAAGCAGTGGAATGCATCCAATCTGTGAATCCTGATTCTCTGTGGTTTGGCGATATCCAACTTTTGGTGACCCCATTTGAGGTTTTCTTGGTAGAGATGCTGGAGTAGTTTGCCATATCCTTCTCCAGTTCATTTTACACATAAGGAGACTGAGGCAAACAGGGTTAAGTGACTTTTCCAGGGTTACACAGCTAGGAAAGATCCGAGGTCAGATTTGAACTCTGATCTTCCTGAGTCCAGGCCTGGGATGGTCTATCCACTGAGCCACCTTGCTGCCCCATGGGTTAAAGGCCCTCTGTACAAAACTCTTCATTAGTAGAGATAAATTACTTAATGCTCCCTGCTTGAGTGAGAGGCAGAGATGGTGAGAGCTTGAGAGAAGAGAAATCCTGGTCTTCTGGCTTTGAGAAAAAAGACACACAATTTCAGATTCTCTTCAGGTCCCTAAAGGGAGAGAAAGATTTCAGGAAGGAGTTGACATGTAAAGAAGCCAACACCTCAGTGATGTCTTTATCTCCCAGATCGCTACCCTGGAGACTTCAGGGAACTTCCCCTTGGGTAAGAACCAGGACACTCTCTCTTTGTTGAGCAGAGTCCCCTTGCTCCCAGTGGAAGAGGTCTGTCAGTGTGCTTTGTCTGGCATACATTCTCCTATGGTGATGGGCTCAGTTTTGCTGCTGACTTGGACAAATGGGTTCGTTTGCTATTTTCTGCATGTGTTCGTCGGGGAGCTGATACATACATACACACATACACACATACATAGATATGGGATCCAAAGCTTGTGATATGCTTTCCTCATGAGGGGAGAGTGAGCAAGAGTGCACCTTGAGCCATCCTGACGCTCTTCCCCTCACCACATGCCCCTAACTCTACCTAGGGCGAGATGGTGAGCCTAGTTCCAAGCCCTGAACATTCTTGTAAGGGGAGGCACTGGCTTATGCTGGGAAATGAGAAATAGCGTCATGTTTTCTCGGGAGCTCCATGTTCACGTCTTTGTGCCCAGAATGGAGCGTTTGGAGATGTCTCTGTTTAAGCTTAAACCAGAGTTGTTCTATTCCCCCAAGGGCCAAAGTAAAGAGAAAATCTCCTCTTGAAAAAAAAAAAAAAAAAACCTTTTAACTGTGTCCGAGTAAGAAGGAAGACAGGGAAGGGATCTTCCCCGTTCGTCCATTTATAGACATTTATGACGTCATGTCTTTAAGGCATTCTTTGATCAAAGTTTCTCTATAGTGTCCTTAAACGTGATCAATTTAGAATGTAAGCAATTAATGTTTAGAATCGTATGTTACCACCATAAAAACAAATTTCTTGGTTGTTGTTCAGTCATCTCAGCCACATCTGACTCTTTGTGGCCCCATTTAGGGTTTTCTTGACAAAGATAATGGAGCGGTCTGCCATTTCTTTCTCCAGCTTTTTCTACAGATGAGAAAGCAAGTAGGGGTAAGTGACTTGTCCAGGGTCACACAGCTAGGAAGTGCCTGAGGCCTGATTTGAACTCAAGTTTTCCTGACTCTAGATTAGGCTCTATCCATTGCCTCACCTAGTTGTCCGAAGAAAAGTTGTTAAGGATTGGAAAAGTGCAACTCTCATGGTTTGGAATTTACAAAGTACTAACTCTCCACATTCTGAAAAGTGCAAAGTAAATAAATGAAATAGGAGGAGGACTCAGAGAAAGGGCCTCACTCCTAGTTGGTTAAATGTCCTTCTTGGCAGGCTCTTAGGGGAGAGAGAGGCCACAGGGCAAGTACTTCCAATGTATGAGTTCTGGGGCTCCAGTGAGGCTTCGCTGCAGGGCCTTCCTGTGCTCAGGAGGGCCCAATAAATATTTGATGACTTGGGACTTGGTAGAAGTGGAACCAGAATTGAAGGAAGGGAATGTACTCTGAAGTCAGTTTAGTGGTCTCCCCATCAGAAAGGACTATCCCAAGTCACACAGAATGATGGCTGCTCTGGGCACAGCTCTGTCCTCGGGGCCCAGTTGTAATGCGATGTGTTTGCTTGCTCCTGCAATGTGTTTGGAACATTCATCTCAGAATGGGTTAGCTTTGCAGGGCTTTGTTCTGCCCCCAAAGGCAGGTAGCGAGGTCTGGCTTGTGGAGTGTCTCTCTGGGTTCTTGGGGAATTTGATTCAGTGACATTTCCCCAAGTTATGGAGTGTAAGAGGCAGACACATTGATGAGTATTATGTTCCTCAGTGGGAAGGGACCACCTTTTCTTTTTTTCTTTTTATAGGACTGTAAAACATCTGTCTGAGCTGCCCGGTTATTAGATCTTAGGGAATTTCCAAACCCATTCCTTCTCTGCTGTAAAATGTGGGACCATTTCTGTGCCTGAGACATGGTGGTAAGAATAAGAGTGAGTCATGTGTCTCCAGAGCTTTGAGATTTGGGGAGCACTTTCCTTGTAATACCTTACAGTCCCTCAAGGAAGGAGGAAAGGGAATGAGTGCACTTTAGTCCCAGAAGCACCTCCTCCTCCTCATTATTTATCCTCATCATTAGTATTTTGTTAAATATTTCCCAATTACATGTAACAATTTTTAACGATCATTTAAAAAAAATTGAGTTATTAATTTTCTCACCCCTTCTCCTTCCTTTTCATTGAGAAAGCAAGTAATTTGATATCAATTATACAAATGAAGTCATGCAAAATATATTTCCATATTAGCCATATTGCAAAGGAAAATATGAACAAAGCTATAATAATAAAGTTCAAAAAAGTCTGCCTCCATCTACATTCAGAGTTGATCAGTTCTTTATCTGGAGACAGACAGAATTTTTTTTAATCAGAATCCTTTGGAATTGTCTTGGATCATTGTCTTCATTCTAGTAGCTAAGTCTTTCACAGTTTATTACTCTTAAAATATTGCTGTTACTGTGTACAATGTTCTCCTCACTTCATTTTGCATTAGTTCATATAAGTCTTCATATATTTTTCTAAAACCTTCCTGCTTGCCGGGGGTAGGTGGCGCAGTGAATAGAGCACCGGCCCTGAAGTCAGAAGGACCTGAGTTCAAATCTGGCCTCAGACACTTGACACACTTACTAGCCGTGTGACCTTGGGCAAGTCACTTAACCCCAACTGCCCTCCAAAAAAAAAAGCAAACAAAACCAACATCCTGCTCATCATTTCTTATTAGCATAATAGTACTCCATCACAATCATATACTACAACTTGTTCATCCATTCCACAATTTCTGGGTAACCCCTCTATTTCCAATTCTTTGTCACCACAAAAAGAGCTGCTATAAATATTTTTGTACAAACTGATTCTTTTCCCTTTTCTTTGATCTCTTTGGGATCCAGATCTAGTGGTAGCATTCCTGGGTTAAAGAGTATGCCCAGTTTTATAGTACTTTGGACATAGTTCCAAATTGTTCTCTAGAATTATTGGATCAGTTCGCAGCTCTAACAACAATGCATTTAATTTATTATTTAATAATTTAAAACACAACTAACCCATTAAACAGGTCTACAATTCTACAATGTGTTAGTGTCCCAATTTTTCCACATCTCCTCCAACATTTGTCATTTCCCTTTTCTGTCATGTTAGCCAATCTGAAAGATGTAAGGTGGAATCTCAGACAATTTTAATTAATTAAATGACTATTTATTAAAGAAATGGAAATTAAAACTCTGAGCTACCATGCTACATCTTTGGAAGTGTCTTAGGTCATCGTATTGCTAAGAATGGCTAAGTCATTCATAGTGGTTCATCATACAGTCGTGCTTGTTACTATTGCTGTGTACACTGTTTTCGTGGTTCTGTTCGCGTCACTTTACATCAGTTCATGTAAGTTTTCCTAGGTTTTTCTGAAAGCATCCTGCTCATCATTTTTATAGCACAATAGTCTCCACTGCAATCATATGCCACAACTTGTTCAGCCATTTTCAGAGTGATAGGCATTCTCTCAGCTTCCAATTCTTCAAGACTTCTTCATTCTTAGTTCTTATTTTGGATTGATTGAGTTAATAGAAGTGTCTAGGAATTATTGACAAGTAGGTTACAGTTTGGATGGATTGACTGATTCTGTAACTCAGTCAAAGAGGTATTTGTTCTGACTCAGGGTATAAGCATCTGTTAGCTCCATGAGTGGTATACAATACCCAATTCCCCCAGTTGTCAATGATGCCACCAAATTTCTTTGCATTTACTCATGTATGTTGTATCCCTCCCCCATGAACCCAGCACAATGTAAGTTGTTTTGTATTTATTGTTGGATCCCCAGCACCCACTTAAGTGCTATCACAGAATCCACACTTAATAAGTGCTTCTTAAATTGGATTGGGTTTCTACAAAACCTGCCCAAGCCCTTGTCCATGTGACTGCTGGCCATCCAGTCATGTACTTTACCCCCTTCCCATTGTTGCCTTTATGGCATAATATTAATGAGACCCTGGGGGACTCCTTGTCCCCAGTACCTCCACACCGACCATCCTGAGAAGCAAAGTACAGTCCACACAGAGCTACCAGGGACAATTGTTGACCCCCTCACTTAGGGAGTTTACTCTGTCCTGAATCTGAGTTTGGTTTGGTAGAGTACTAGTATCCAGTGGAAGCCAACTGAGTTCGAGAACCTCTCTCTCCTTGCCTATCTATGGAACCCAGAACCAATCATTTCCAACAATTGCAGTGGAGTCAGGTACTACAGGACATCCAGATGTTAACAGTGAGACTCCAGGAGAGAATCACTTATGCACCAGGTCACCCATGCAGTGAATGGTGGGCTCAGTTGCTACATATTAATGATGAACAGGTGATTTTCTCAAATGATCTTCAATGAAGCTCACTTACCACTTAAAGTTACACTTATATTAAATCTCTCTCCTTTGGTTGGGAGAAGTCCTTGGTCCACAAGCTGCAGCCCTGTGGAGGTCCACAAGCCACTGTCAGAAGGGGTGTTCAGGTCTTACGACCTAGCCTGGGAGGAAGTGCTCAGGAACATCTTCCCCCCACACTGAGTCATTATTATGAGTTTCCAATTTTAAACACAATTCACCACTTAAATACGTAGAAGTTGTCAAGCATTTTTGTCACATTTATGGGTTTTAAGAGTTCCCACAGAAGCATGCACGTAAATGGGGTGTTTCCTTTCTGATACGATGGTTTCTCAAATTTCACAATTTAAGGAAGACTTTAGTATAACTGGTGTTACTGATCAGATGCATGGAAATCCTTTCCCTGCTCATGCCTGTCTACCTACTGGTCACTAAATCCTAGTGATTTATACAGTGCTCAGCATACACAGGGCTGGCTTGTGAAGCTTAATTTAAAGAGCTCCAAAGGCAAGTCTTCTGTTGCATTAAAAATGTTTGATGCTTGATTTTTCAGCTGTAATCCGTGAAATGGATCCACCAATCTGTTAAGTTTCCACAGCAAAATTCAAAAGCACCTTTTAAAGTAGCAAATCACTTTGTCCAATTGAATTCCTAGAAGGTCTGAATATCCCAGTGATTCTGTTCTGCACAAATCAGGCACAGTGTGTGAAACACTTTATCATCACATGCTCCCAACAGGGATAAAGATTTCATCTTGTTCTATACTAGGACCAGTTTGTTATTATTACTTTTTAGTTCTGGAACAAACATTTCACCCAAATGAATTCTTGACTTATAATTACTAATTGCAATATTGAAATTTCATTTTTCCCAAAGAACTATGGTTTTCAGTTGATTTGTTAAAAATAATATGGTGGTATTCTGAGTTTCTGTAACTTTATTTCTTTAAATCCCCAAAAGAATCAAATCAATTCCTTTTACTTTCTTAACATGCTAATTCTTTTTTTTTTTTTTAAAGCAATCGGGGTTAAGCAACTTGCTGAAGGTTACACAGCCAGTTATTTCTGGGTGTGGTGCTGAGTATCTGAGCCCGGATTTGATCCAGGTCATCCTGACACTGGAGCCAGTGCTCTTACTCGCTGAGCCACCTGGCTGCCCCTAAGCAATTGGGGTTAAGTAAGTTGCTCAAGGTTACATGGCCAGGTGTTCCTGGGTGGGTGCTAAGTGTCTGAGCCCGGATTCGATCCCCAGGTCATCTCGACACTGGAGCCGGTGCTCTTACTCGCTGTGCTACCTGGCCGCCCCAACTTGCTAATTCTTAAAGGCCTTAAGCAAAGCTATTTAAACTAGACTGAAGAAATAGTCAGATAATATGTACTTGCCAAACTTCTACCCAATGCTTCGAAGTCTTAGGAAATGTCCTTTGTGATCTTATGGACTGGGGAAGGGAAATGGGCAGCATTTGCGAAAGAGACATTACTCTAAACATTTTCCAAATCTTTTTTATTGCATTGAAATCAAAACCCTCTCCTTTTCATCTCCTTGCTCAGTTCCCCCAGTCTTAATAGTCTTCATTCTAGGGAATTTTCATTGAAGTTTTACTGCCAGTGTTTATGGTACAATACTGATGCATTGCAGTACTGTGTGTTATTAGGTTCTCAAAGGCTAAGATCTCTCCGAGGTTTTCATTGCAGACTATATCAGATTTTGCCAAAATGAAAGTGGTTTTTATATGAGTTCAATGTGTAGTCTGTTATATGGAGACAACTTTCTCTTGGGCGGGGATGGAGAGGCTTGTAACCATCTTTGCTCTGGTCTTTTGCTTGCTTTCGAATCACCTCCTCCCTTTACAAAGTTTGTGTTATTTTTCAGTGCTGTAAGTTACTATTGTATCTAATTGATCAGGAGAGACAAACTTGTTTCTCATCAAAAGATTTGAAATGAACAGAAATCCTTGCACTAATTTAATTTTCAGATCCAACCAAATCAAGGATAAGTATGTTGCTGCTAATACTTTGACAATCCCAAGGACCGTCATCTGCCAGGATTTCACGGATCAGGGACCACTTTCTTGATCAACTTCTGCTTTAGCCTTTCAAAATTGACTCATGTTGAAAATTGATGGTGAGACTACAGCTGTTGGGATGTAATTGTGAATGACACAGTGGGCCAATTAAATGTAAATTAGCCTGACATCTACTAGTGGGCTTAGAGGGCTAGATCCATTTCACTATCCCTTTGATAGTAAAACATGTTATTGATTTTTACGATCGATTAATAAAATTTGTCAAATGGTCAGCAGCAGTTTGCATCACAAAGATCCTTTGATTTGTTGCATAATAATTTCTTGATTTAAAGTATCTGCTTTAATTAAAAGCAGGGACAGAATATTAATTAGAACTAACAGGAATTGTGTACTGGAAAACTCTCTGGCAGAGACTGCAGGTATAGCTCTTTCTCTATTTGTTTTACAATTACTCTCGAAGGTTAAGTCCATCGATTTTTTTAACTTGGCCCATTGTATATGATCCCTTCAATCCTGTTCTCACCCACTCTGACCCTGACTTATTGTAACCTTCACAGAAAACATGACATTTTTCTTGTCTTTCAGTTGCTTCATGGTTTTCAAATCATGAGGTTTTAATGTGGGCAAAAAATAAATCCAATCTTCAACAGAAGGCAACTGAAGAAGAGATCTGAGCATATATCTATTTATTAGGGGGACTGGTTGTGGGTTTGAAGACTTTACTCTCAGTCAAGGATCCCTTTGCTCACAGTCTGTGGGGTGTTATTGATATTCAGAGGTCACTAATGGGGGTTATAAGGTCATGATTGGTCAGTTCTAGCAGCGGGGAAAATCTTATGCTTGATTAAAGGAGATGTTCATCCAACACCAATGTTTAGTCAACAGGATTCAGGGATTTTGCATGAGAAGTTATGAACACTGGTTTTTGAAGCATGGTTCCCATTGTCCATTCATAGGGAGTGGGTGTGGTGTTGATACAACAGATCTCTGCCTCTATCTCTAACACAAGTTAACATAAGCCTAACAAAGTACAAATCTATTCCCTAACCCAAGTACAATTAATATAATCATCAATGTGTAATGAGCCAATTAATTCTAACCTACATGACTCGCATTGTAACAGCATTAACTAACTCAAACTTAAGTCTATCCTATCTCACTAAAGCAATCATTAATATTTAGTACAGCATAATTAACTGAGTAAATGCTGATCAAATTGAGGAGAGGCATCACAATTATCCTCATAGACCCTTTCTGCTTGTAAATGTGACTTCTCACAGCTGCACCCCAGTAACTGATTATTTTTAGATGGCAGCTAGGTGGTCATAGTGTCATAGTGCACAGAGCACCAGGCCTAGAGTGAGAAAGACTCACCTTCCTGAGTTCAAATCTGGTCTCAGACAGCGCCTAGCTGTGTGACCCTGGACAAGTCACTTATCCCTGTTTGCCTCAGTTTCCTCATGTGTAAAATCAGCTGGAGAATGAAATGGCTAACCACTCCTGTGTCTTTGCCAACTAAACTTCAAATGGGATCATGAAGAGTTGGACAAGACTGAAAAATGAACAACAAATTGGAGAAGAGACCTCAGTGCTGCTCCTTTGGAGCCTGGCCCTCGGCCATCTGGATCTTCACCTCCACAAGTAACTGTAGACTCCCCAGGCCCCTCCCATCTCTACCGCTGTGTCCACCTTCCCTTTGTATCCTCAGGCAATGCCAGGCCTGAGCTGTCCTGTCCATCCACCTGCTTCCACCCTTACCTTTACATTACCAGCTCATGGAATCCCCTTTCCCCAAAGGATCCATCCATTGGGGTGTCTTATGCCTGACTCCCAGGCTGAGCTGCTTTGTACTGTCTATGGGAAGGTTGCATCTCATGGCCACAATGGTGCTTAGAACCTCCTCAGGCACATCCTTAGATGTAAAAACCAATACCCCAAATCTTTTTGTACAAGACACCCAACATGCAAGATGCCAGTGTAGACTGTGACCCTTCTCGCCTGGTCTGTAAGGCTATCGGCTTGGTGACACCAATACAGATGGGCATGGCTGGAGGGTCATTCATCTGAAGCAAAGACCTAGTTATTTTAGAGAAAAGCTGGCTTCTCCTCAGTGGCCAGCGTGACCTCCTGGGCCTGTATCAGGAGACGTCACGCCCAGAGAAATTGTGACCTCGCTGCCCTTGTCTAACCACGTGTGGAGCCTCGTGTCCAGTTGGAGGCTTGTACGGTCACTGGTGAGCTGCAGAGGCTCTGGAGGGGAGCAGGTGGAATGGGAACAGACATTTCCCAGGGTTTGTTCAGCCCCAAAGAGGGAAGGCTGAAGGGGGCCTGGGTCATTGTCCCAGAGACTCCTGAACTCCCAGGATCCAAGACTGAGAGTTGGAAGGGACATTGGAGGTCAGCTTCCACATCAAGCCACTCCTTTTAAAGCTGAGGAAACTGAGTCCAGGAGAAGAGTGAAGTAAATGGCAGAGCCGAGAGCTGAGTGCAGGCTGTAAAGGGACAGATGGGAGCTAAGCTTCCAGAAAACCTTCCTACTACAACATGTACCTAAGAGTCGCCCTAAGGGTCACCCAGACTGCCTCGGGGAGGCAGCTGGCCTTCATAGGGTGCTTTAAGGTTTACAAAATACTTTACATAAGATCTCCATTTTATCCTCACAGCAACCCTGGGAGATAGGGACTATCAACATCCCCATTTTACAGATGAGAAACTGAAGCAAGTAGAGGTTAGGTGATGTTCCCAAGGTCTCACAGCTAGTTGGTGTCTGGGGCATGATTTGAACTCAGATCTTCCTGACTCCAAGCCAGGAGCTCTTGGCCGCTCTGCCTCCAGCTGTCTGAGTGACTCACCTGGTGCCTTCCCCTCATTGGAGGCTGGACAGCTCATTGTGGGGTGCCCTGTGGAGGTGAGGCCTGCTGAGGAAGGGTGGAACACAATGGTCCCCCAGGTCCTTGTAAGGGTTATGGGATTTAAAGATCTCCGATGCCCCATGGACGTGC
>NW_027186299.1:2239875-2241028 GCF_028583685.1 Petaurus breviceps papuanus
GGTTGCCTTTTTTTTTTTTTGAGTTAGGACCCCTGCTGAGCACTGCCAGGGGCCGGAGCTGCTGGGAGCGTGCTTCCAGGACGCTGGGTGGTTGCTGTGAGTGGGGAGAGGAGGACCTTTGCCTGAGGTAGCCTGTTCTGTTTTAAAGGCTTGAAAATGTGGGTGCTTTCTACTTTATCTACCTGTGCCAATGTCATAACTACTCTGATGGCTTTCACTTTCTGGTTTTGGGACTCAGTCTTTTGGTATCTTAATAAATTTTCTAGTTTATTTCCCCAAATGGCAAACCTGACATATTTTGTGATGGATAATTATATCAGCATATTTGTAATCTCTATAGGCATTGTGAATATGGCATTGCTGATACAGTCCTTTTGGACTCAGATTTTGTGGCCTGACGAGCCTGGAAGTCCCTTCTGTATAAATCCCCTGATCTCAGGATCCTGTTTGGATTCCTCAGCATTAAGGAGACATCAGAGGGCTTGACCACTGTCCGTCTCTGGTGCCTTGGTCTCCTCTCTGTTTCCCTTTAGGTTGGATGGTGGCTGCCTCTTCTGGGTCCTGGGGAGCACCAGCAGCTCCTCCCCATAGGGACCTGCAGAGTTGGGCCTAATATCTGAAACATGATCTGGGCATTACCCAAATTGGCTGCTCCTCTGGGCAGGAGCAATCGGAGGAAGAAGCAGGTGGCCTCATGATTTCATGGTTCAATTATGGCTTGTGAAATACCCTATGGCATCTGCCTGGGCATCAAGCTTCACACCCTTCCCCTCAGACAGGAAATGACTGGAAATCTGTGGGAGCTGGCCTGGGGGCTGGGAAGTGCACAGGTTCCTCTGACCTGGGGAGGGAAGCTCTCCTATAAAGATCAAACCACTTCTCCTTTGTTTGATCAGATGAGAACATTGCCATCTGAGTCTGGATCATGGGGGCTTCCACAAAATTCATGGACCTTGATACCTGGGATCAAAGATTTAGAACTGTGGAAAGAGAGTCAGAGGACCTGGGAGAGAGTCCTGGCAGTCACTGACCACCTGGCTGAGAGATCTTGGACAAGTCATTTCTCTTGGGTCTTTGGTCTTCTCAGCAACAAATGAAGGCACTGGGCTGGATGATCTCTGAGATGCCTTCCAGCTCCAAATTTTGTGATCCT
>NW_027186299.1:2241038-2271285 GCF_028583685.1 Petaurus breviceps papuanus
GAGAGAGTAAGGGAAGGAAGGAGGGAGGGAGAGAGAAACAGAAAAGAGAAAGAAGGAGAAAAAGGGAGAAGGGAGGGAAAGGAAAGAGAGTGAGGGGGAAGAAAGGAGTGAGGGTGGGAGAGGGGAGAGAAAAAGGGAAGGCAGGAGGGAGGGAGAGAGAAACAGAGAAGAGAAGGAAGGGAAGAGGAAGGAAGGAAAGAAGGAGGAAGAAAGGTGGGAGGGAGAAAATGAGCTGGAAATGGCAAACTGCTCCAGGATCTTTGCCAAGAAAACCCCAAATGGGATCACGAAGAGTCAGGCAGAACAGAAACAGCTGAACAACCCATCCTGCATACGTCACCGGGTTTTCAGGGGGATCAGATAAGTATGAACACAGAAAGAAATACTTCGCCCCTATAAAGTTTGTGATAATACGTTTTACCAATGAGAAATCTGAGGCAGGCAGGGTGAAGTGACTTACACAGGGTCACACAGCTAGTAAGTGTCTGAGGCCAGACTGAAATCTGAAAGATGAGCCTTGGTGACTCTAGGGTCCACACTCTATTTGTCACACCATGTAACTGCCCAGAGTGGACTTTTGAGTGTTAGGGAAACTGAGGCCCAACCCTGATTCTCAGTAGATTTGTGGGAAGCATCCCACAGATACTCAGGGATGGTAAGCCTTTATTACTTGTCCTCGGAGGCCGGTGGCTCGGCAGGCCCCCAGTCCATCTCCGTGATGCCTCTTTCCAGGGTCTGCAGATCATGAAGAACGTGCCCTTCCAAGGTCATGCAGAACGTCTACAGATGGCTCCAAACACAGGCAGGATCCAGCCCTTGGAGTCAGTTACTCTCAGGCCAGACCAGAGTCTCACCAGGGCCTGGGGTTTAAGGCCTTTGCCAAGTTACAGATTCCGTCTATCTGGGGCTGATTTCTTATCTTTATAATGGGCTCCAATCTGCCTTTGGGAAGTTTAACCTGACAGTGGCCCAGTGCAGGTCTCCATGGTTCCTGCTGTACACAAAGACCTCTCAGCTGTGCTGTTCTGGGCTCTGACATCTGGCATTCTATGTTTTCAGTTCCTTCCCAGATCTGATATTCTGAGGTCCAGCTTTGCTGTTCTCCAGTCTCTGCTCTAAGACCCGAACAGCTCTGCTCTTCTGTGTTTGGAGGGACCAGGTCCCTCCTGACTCAGATCTCATGGACCCTGAAGTCCTTCCCAGGTCCCAGTCCTAGGGCCCACAGACTAGCCTTTTGCAGTCTGGGGATCTGGAGGCAGAGTGAGCTTGAAAGTTAACTTTGTAGGGAATTCCACCCTGAGGCCAGGGTCCAACAAGTCTCCACCTGGGTTTCTCTCCTGCCTTTGCCCTGAACTGATCTCAGCGAAGCCAGAAGTCTGTATTACTTATTCATGAAAGGCTGATGCTGGGCTGGCAGGGAGCTCAGGGTAGCAGATCTTCCGGGGTCCAGGCAAGATGTAGTTTAGAGATGGAGACCCCCAAATGGCAGAGTGAAAGGAAAGCTTGGACACCATGTATATACTGCAACGACCTCATTAGACAGAGGAGTACACTGAGGAACTGAGGGGAAGTGACTTGGCCAAAGTCTTATGCTTAGCTAGCAACAAATCCCTTGGGCCATAAGACTGGCTCCCAGGTGAAAGCTGGGCCTGGTGCTTTCTGTGGCTGATGAGTGATGTTTGACATGTCCCTGCCCACTTGGACTGCTTGTTCCTTCACATCTTTACTCAAACTCTCCCCCACGAGGCATGGCCCGGTGCCCACTCTCAATGTGTCATGGTGCCCAGTCCCCAGGCTGCCCAGGTGAGTCCCTCCCTCTTAGCAGCTGAGGAGTGTGTGTGCAGAGCTCAAAGGGGAGTCAGCTCAGCAGACTCCTATAATTTTTAGCCCAGGGAGATTGGAGTTGCTTGAGAGAAGGGACTGAACCATTGATTTAGTTTGGGCCTTTCTTGGCAGACCCAGGGCTTAACTGACTGACTTCCCTCCCCTCCTCTCACTAAGTTGTTCATTCTTTCCCTCTGCTCATATGATTTCATATTTAGGGGTAGGTATTGTAGCTATGATTTCATGGGCATGAAATACTCCCGGCTGAGAACTTCCTTTTACCAGCACAAGCTGGCACTTTGTCAGGAACATATAGTATAAGAGCATTGATTAAATCACTGAGAAGTGAAATTACTTGCCTGGGAAGACACAGCCAGGATGTGCCAGAGGAATACCTGGGCCTTCCTAGTCCCAGGGCCAGCTAACTCCCCATGATGCCACAGTCCCCCTTTTGCTTCATATTTTCTTTATCCACATTTTGTATGTACTGTTATGAGATATTATGTTATGAGAGCATTTGTCTTCTCCATAGAATGTGAGCTCATTGAGGGCAGGAAGTGAGGTTGTTTTGTTTTTTATTTCCATCTCCTGTAATAGCACCAAGCACAAAATCAATGCATGATAAATGCTCATTGAATAGACCACAGGTATCCTTCATCCACTTTGTTTTTTCAGTATAGATGGTTGGGCTAATCACTTTTGAATGAAAATGGATGAAGGTGATCATCTAGGGTTCTGCCTTCAATCAATGAGTAAAGCATTTACTAGTCTATGGATGGGTATGTGTGGTGAACCTTCCTTTCCATGGATGGAGGATCCATGCTTGTTTGTGAATTCTCAGGAGGACATTGTATGTGGTACTGCTTGAGGGAGGATCCTGGGACCAAGCAGACCAGAGCTGTGGACTGAGTCATCTTTGGGAACAGGGTGCGATCCGAGACATACATGGCAGGGTCTAAATTCCCAGAGGCCAAGAGTTAAGCCCCAGGAGGGGAGGCTGGGCAGTGAGAGAGAAGGGAGGGCCCCAGACATATGATCATGGACCAGTCCTGCTGATGCCTCTGCAGGGCTGAAATAACATAGGCAGTTCTCATGGCTCTAGGTCGCTAAGACTTTAAGGTGACTTGGCCTGGTCTTCCCAAGATGGGCTGTTGGGCAAGCTAGCTTTGTTCTAGCAAAAGCCTCTGTGGGGCACCTCAGCCTAATGCCTTGAGAACACATAACCTGGGACTGTGGTGGTGAAACCAGATCAGGCCAACCATTTCTCTAAGATATAAATGCTTTAGAGTGCTGAGTGTGAGAAGTACTTCTGATGCATCTTCAAGGCCCCCTCCCCCACCTCCTGTGCCATCCTGGGCATTACATGGAGGTGGACACTGCCATTCACTAGCATGGGACCTTGGGAGAGCTGCAGAGCTTTCATTTATAAGACAAAGCAAAGTGGACATTCTCTGGGAGGAAGGGAATGCTGTGGGCTGCCCTAGCTCAATGAAGCTCAAGCTTTTTGGTCTCAACACCCCTTTATAGTCTTCAAATTTATTGAGAACGCCCCGGGAGTTCTTGTTTATGTGGAATAGAACTATCTACATTTAACACATTAGAAATGGAAGCATCTTAGTATCATTATGAGGATAATGTTGACCTCATAGACCCCCTGAAAGGGTCTCAGGGACCCACAGGGGTCTCGGTCACACTTTGGAGTCACTGCTCTAGACTGAGTGTCCTCAGGATTGAAGAAGGGTAGCTTAGGATTCTGAGCAGCTGCAACCAGGGCAGAGCAACTTCTCTGGGACTCACTCTGCCCCTTGGTAAAGCAATGCCACCAGAAGTGAAGATCTCTAAGGTCAGTTCCGATGTCCTGGGATTCTGTGATGTAAAGAAGGAACTTGAGGACTGCCTGATCCTTCTCTGAGAATTGCCCTGAGGATTAAGGCTAATGACGGGTACAGACCCCCCACACACACACACAAAGTAGCCTCACTGGGCTTGGCCCCAGGCAGAACCCAGGTGGGGCAAGATGGAAGTGCCTGGTGCCTAACCCAGCTGGCGACTCTTCTGGGCACTGGGGATGCAAGGCAAAAGTGAAATAATTCTTCTTTCCAAGGAGTTCAAACTACACTTAGTTACTCCAGGGCTGCTGAGTTATCCACCCCGAGTCTTCTTGACCTGCAGACCCCCTTTGTCCTCTCTCCCCACGTCCCACCCCCCTCTCAGACCTGGCTGTCCATTGGTTTTGTCACACCAGTCTCAAGAAACCATCCCTGCTCAGGACTCCAACAGCCCCTCCCAGTGTCCCCAAGCCCTGAGTGTCAGGTGCCAGGTGACGTCTCTGACAGAAGTGCGACCCGTTGCTGTGTAAACCTCCATAGATGGAGGCACAGAGAAGGTCCGAGCTGGTTGGGGCTGTGAAACATAGAACCCTCTAGAACAAAGAGTGTTAGAGCTGGGAGATGATCTGGGTATAAAGCTGGGACTGTGGGCCCTTCTGGGGTTCAGTGGGAAATATTTCAAACAAAGGCAACAGAGAAACTGGTGTATGGGCTGCCTGAGAACTGTGTGCTTGCAGGGAACTGTAATCTCAAGCCTCCCGAAAGCAGACTGGAGTGCATCATGAAGATAAGCCCTTAGCTGCCATACTGGCCTGCATCTCTAGCTTTGCCAAGGAATTTAACCCCTGACCCTGGTGTGGAGAGGAGACTCTGGCTAGCTGAGACTGAGGGGAGGAGACAGAGGAAAGGCTGAGGGGCACCTGTCTGTGCTTGGGGCCATCTCCCTGCAACATCCTGGAGCTCCCTGAAAGGATGCGCCAAGTTCCGGTGGACTTGAAACATTCAGAGCCCCTTTCCTTCAGAGTCAACCGAAGTGACCAAGGCCGAAGTGTCCATGGGACTGTGCCGCCCAGGAACTGCAACTGTGGGAGGGTGAGAGAGCAGCCACCTGTCCCCACCTATGGTCACCTACTCATGAAACACTTCTGTGTTGGCAAAGAACTTTTCATATATTATTTCATTTACTCATCATCATGACCAGGGAAATAAGCTCTCCAGTTAACAGAGGAGTTCTGTACAAGATGAAGGAACTTTCAGGATTGTCTAGCTCATGGCTCTTAACCTGGCAGGGGCAAAGGCTTTTAAAAATATATTTTGATCAATGTATGCCAACCTAATTGGTTTCCTTTGTAGTCCATGTTTGCAGACATTCTTCTGAGAAGCGGTCTACTAGCCGCACCAGACTGACTGCCAGAGGGAGTCACGACCCCCCAATTCCTTTAAAAAAATGAGGTTAATCCATGAACCCCTGCATTAATACAACACATTTTACAGAGTGGAAACTGAGACCCAGGAGAAGCAGCCAACTGTTCTTCTCCTTCTCTTCTTCTTTTCTTCTCTTCTCTTCTCTTCCTCTCTTCTTCTTCTTCTTCTTCTTCTTCTTCTTCTTCTTCTTCTTCTTCTTCTTCTTCTTCTTCTTCTTCTTCTTCTTCTTCTTCTCCTCCTCCTCCTCCTCCTCCTCCTCCTCCTCCTCCTCCTCCTCCTCTTCTTCTTTCTCTTCTTCCTCCTCCTTCTGCTCTACCTTGTCTCTTGTGCTTTGTTCCCCTTCTCTCTTTGCTAGGGGTTGAGAAGACCCTATGGTGTCCTGGCCCACTAGCCCATGGTCCAGTGTCTGGGTATGCTCAGTGGAGCCTAAGAGAAATCATCCATTGTAGCCTTTCTTATGGCAACAATTGAATGCTTTATTCATTTGTGAATATTGCTAATTACAGAGAAGTGATTTTGATAGATTGTAACTATCACAACTAAGAATTCCCCTAGAATCTCATATAGATCCCTGTTGCAGTTCTATGTTTCCTGAGCATTCATTTTCTGGGTCTCTGCTTTGCAGACATATTAGGATCGGAGTTTAAAGTAGTTCATGAGACCTGGACCCCAACAGGTGTAGGTAGGGTTCCCTAATGCTATCTCAAACAATTGTAACCAAGTGCTGGGGAAGGTTGAGGGTTTTCCTTCTGACTAGCTCCCTAATATGAAAAGATCTCAGAAAATTTAACAGCAGTGTCAGAAATTTCCTTAGAACCCCAAATCTAGAATTTCTAGTTGGTAAGAACCTTGAACATCATTTGGTCTCACCTCCTTGGTCCATGGCACTATAAAGAAAAGAGGGGAGGCTCCTGGCCACAGCGGGAGGGAAGTCCTCAGCCTTCTTGGCCACCTCTTCCCACTCTTATCTTTCCCTTTCTCCTGCAGGGAATGTCTGGCACTGAGGCTGGCTGGCAAGTCTATTGACTTAGGCAGCTCAAATTGAAAACATGTGCAAGCTGCGGTTTTCCTCTTTTCTGACTGCATGGTCCACTGAGATCAAATCTCCTGCTGTGTCAGGTGGGACAGAGCGAGAGCTCAGAAAAATGCCGTTTGTTTTGGCTAGAACAGAGACAAAGGAAAACACCAATCAATAAAACTGCCTGGCCTGCCTGGGTCCAGATAGATAACAACCCAGGATTCAGGCTCCCTGCATTCAGCATTAGGCAAAGTGCCAGGCAGAGTCAGCACCCTGGGGGCTGGTGGGCGCTATGTCTTCTATCTAATGGCCTGGGCCCCGAATGAATCTCCTGCTTCTGAACCCCATTCTAAGCTTTCACTGAAGACTGACATCCCATTCATAACTGGCAGGAAAAGAGATCAGTATAGAAGGACCCCTAGAAGTTTCAGTGGATAGAGTGCTGGGCTTACAGTCAGGAAAACATGAGTTTAAATCCAGCCTCAGATGCTTGTTAGGTGTGTGACCCTGGGTAAGTCATTTAACCCTGTTTTCCTCAGTTTCCTCATCTGTAAAATGAGCTGAAGAAGTGGTAAACCACTCCAGTATATCTGCCAAGAAAACCCAAATGGGGTCGGGAAGAGTTGGACATGACTGACCAGCAACAGTGAAGGAATGGTGGGAAAATTAGGACAATTGGGGAAGGGAGAGATGATCTCCAGGGTATTTCTCCAATCTAGAACATAGTGGCCTTCCTTCTTAGAGTATCAAAGGATTGGGAGGGTGAAAAGAACCTTCTAGATCATTCCCTCTAACACTTTGCCATTTTGAATCTTCCCAAGGACAGATAGCTAGTGAATGCATAACTGAGATTCCCAGTCAGGTGTACTGACTGCAAGCCCAGGAGCCTCCATGAAGCCCCCTGTGAAAGGGAGCTTTCAATCCTGCCTCAGGGGCTCACTACCTATGCAGCCACAGACAGTGCAAGCTGTGGATCCCTCATCTGTGGGATGGGAATGACCATCTGCAGCTTCAATAGCTTAAGACAGCTGCATTGCCTATGCCATGGCGTCATTGTGAGTGAAGCTCATTGAAAACCTATAAACGCTGGATCAATGCTTGCTATTTTTATTCCTTCATTTATCATTTCTCTTCTCCACCCACCAGACTCTACTCTGCCCACCAGCTAAAAATGCTCTCTCCCTTAGGTAGGTGTCTGATTCTTCAGCATTCAGAGCCTGGGCCTCTCCTTGGTCCTGAACAAACTCTCCTTTGTAGACAGTAATGTTTGAACATCTTAACTCCCAAATAGATTCATTTAATCAACAAGCATTTATTAAGCGCTTACTGTATGCCCACCTCTGTGCTTCCAAGAGCTGAGATGCACAGACAATGGTGGGATAATCTCTCCCTGCCAGGGGAGCAGTGATGACAGCCCTGGTATTGGCCTATCGCAAAAGTTTCAGAGTATTTACACCATGGAGAGTGGCAAATGCTATAAACCAGGCATTATTTATTATTTTGTTGATTGTTTATGTGAACAAAGTGATGAAGAAAATATTGATCATGTAGATTCAACTTAAAAGTACGTCCTTCACACGTTTTTTTTTTCAAAGAGCCAATTGTTAAATGTTTACTAGCATATCCTTGGTTGCTGCCCTCATGTGTTTCCATTATTACAGGGAAAACAGCATGTACACATGTAACACATACATGGAGCTGGAGAGGGAGGGACTGGGAGAGTTTGCTTACAGAGAGAAGTACTTGATCTTTGTGCTATAGGAGACCTGGGGTTGTAAGAGGTGGCAGTCAGGCATGGGCACAGCTAGTGCAAATAGACAGAGATGGGAGATGGGGCATCATCTGTGAGGACAGTGAAACAGCCAGTGTGGCTGGGTCATGGATTTTGTGTAAGAGAGTTCAAATTCAGCCCTAGACGGCCACTGATATGGCCTGGACAAACCCCTTACCCTCTGTCTGCCTCAGTTTTCTTATCTGTAAAATGGGGACCATAACAGCATCCCCTCCCAGAGTAACTATGAGGATCAAACAGGATAATGTCCGTGAGTGCTTAGCACAGTGCCTGGTGCGTAGTGGGCACTATACAGATGTTAGCTATTATTATTGTTGTAGCATGTCAGAGCTGCTTGAGAGAAGAGTGTTTCTGATCTATTTTTATGTCCTGAGACTGAACATATGATCTATGCACATAGTAGGCGCTATTCAAATGTTAACTATCATCATCCTTATCATCATCACCATCACCATCACCATCGCCATTATCACCATCATCATCATCACCATCACCATCATCACCATCATCATCAGCATTATTGTTATACTGAAGATCAGAGTTCCTTGAGAACAGTCTGTGTCCAATGTGCTTTTATATCTCCAGTGCAGTCACTGGGACCCTGCAGAGATGCCCTCTGTGTGTGTTAATTTAATTGTGTAGAGATGAATTGAGAGCAATCAAGGGTCCCTGGTCACATTTGGCCATCTCTGTGGGAAAGCACATGCATTAGGGAAGGTCCTAGAATGAGGGAAATGGAAGTGGAGGAGATCCCTGGTGGCTGAGACAGTCCAGGAGGACTTCGTATGGGATGGGGAGAGGTTTTGCCTGGATAGAGGGCTACAGACCTGGGGAGAGCTGAGCAATGATGGCAGGAGGAAGCACCTTGTGGCAGGCTCATTTCCACCAGAGAGAGAATGAATATCTATCATCTGTCTGGAGCTGAGCTGCAGGGAGAGACAGAGAGGGGAGATCCAATGCAGGAGCTGGCTTCTGTCTATGCTTCACATGCTTGTTTCTGGCTGCTGCCACCCCATGATTCTATGCAGCTGAGCTGGGGCATGGGGATGCTGAGCCTCTGCAGTCCTCAATGGCAGCTGGGATACTGGGCCAAGGGTCAGGAAGACCTATATGAATAAAAATAGCTAATATTTATAAAGCACCTACTATGTATTTTACCATTATTATCTCATTTGATTCTCATAACAACCCTGGGAGGCAGATGCTGCTTTAATCCTATTCTACAGCTGATTTGTCCAGGGTCACAAAGACTTGGTAAGTGTCTGAGGCTGGAGTTCCTGACTACAGGCCCAGTGCTCTATCCACTGCACCACCTAGCTGCCTCTCCAGCTTCAAACATTTAATAGCTATGTCTAGTCACTTAGCTGTTCCATGTCTCAAATTCCTCATCTATAAAATCTAAACATTGCACCTGGGGAAATAGGAAAGGTGGTATGTCCCAATTTTTAAAGAAGGGAAGGGAATGGAGTCTGTAAATTGGAGGCTGGTAAACTTAACTTTGATGCTGGTAAAATTCTGGATTGGTAATTTGATTGAGACCTTTTGCTTTGAAATTACCTCAGTATCTGTGTGTGTGTGTGTGTGTGTGTGTGTGTGTGTGTATGCCTTCCCCTGCCCTATCCAGGGAGCAATCCCTGCAACACAGAATACAAAAAGAAAGAGAAAAAGAAGTCATTTGGCAAAATGACAAACACACACAGAGTCTGATATCTGGGAAAGAGGAAGATTAAGGTTGGGGGTTAGGGAAGCTAACAGAGGTGGCAAAAAATAGCCATGGGAATGGGCTGCCTTAGGAGCTCTCCTCTGCTGGAGGGCTTGACCCCTTGTTAGGACAGATGTGGAAGAGGTTACTAGTGGCCTTGGAGGTCCCTTGACACTCTGAGACTTGGTGAAAGAGAAAGCACAAATGCTGATGCTTCTATCATGAATAGGCAGCTTGGGCCGATGGAAGGAGCTAGATACCCTGACTTCCTAACCCGATTTGTTTCTTTGTATCTTGGTCAACTTGGGCAAATTATTTCACTCCTCAGGACTTTCATTTCCTGATCTGTCCAATGTGGAGATTATGAAAGATAACTTCTGAGATTGACCCATTGATTTCTGTCTGTTTGTCTTTATCTGTCTCTATCCATCCATCTATATTTACATCCATACTATGTATCTTTCTCTCTATCTATATGATTTAAAAAGGAGAGTGTGTATGTCTGCATAAAAAAGCCAAGGTCCCCCACTGCATCCTGGCCCATCTTCAGTTGTCTTGATCCATGTCTGGCCACTGGACCCAGATGTCTTTGGGGGACAAAGTGAGGCTGGTGACGACATTGCACAGCCCTGTCTCATTCAAATCACAGTCAATTGCAATTCATGTCACCATTTCCCTGATGTCTCTGAGAACAAAGGACAAACCACACAACCGTAACCACAGAAGATGGATTGGAGTGGAGAGAGACTTGAGGCAGGAAGACTCTCCCCACCACAAAGCCATTGCACTAATCTAGTGTGAGGTGATAAGAGCCTGTATCAGGGAGGTGGCCATATCAGAGGAGACAAGGGAAGAATATTTGAGAGATGGTGCGGAGATGAAATTGACAGGACTTGACAACAGATTGGAGATGGGCAAGGGGGTTTTAGTGTCAAGCAAAGAAGTACTTAGCTCCTTGTTTTAGCTTATTTATTTATCTTGTTTCAGTTCAAGTTCCTTTTGAGCCTTGCCCTTGATTATATCGTCTTTGTTAAGAAAGAGAACTTGTGAAACCCACAGTGGGAGGAACTTGCTGATGCATCAGGAATGGGTGGAACAGGGAGCTAATGACCATATATAAGGAAAAGCTCATGTTGGGAGAGAGCAGAACTGAGAAGGAAACACTTGTGGTGGCAGAGTTGAGAAGGAGAAAACTTGTGGTATCCCAGCACTCTGCCTGTGTGGATTTGTGTTTGTAATAAAACTGTGGGCACTTTAGTGATAAATTGTTATGTTATAATATTGTGAATGCTGTACTTTGGTTTCTGTACATGTTTTGCTTTAATTTACTGCTGAATACATAGAGAGTTCACTATACTGTGTGATCAAAACCTTAGAGTATCCACAGCAGCAGCCCTTCGGAGAACTGCTCATGCTTGGCTTTATAGGGCTGTGTGAGACCAAAGAAGCTCAACCCAACAAAGCAATGGACCAAAGGCAACCGAGAAGGAATGACTCTTCCATTGGCTATGCCAGTGTGGGCATGAACTTATTTGGGGACAGAGGGAGCTCATGATTTTTTTTCTTCTTCATTTCCCATCAGTTGCTCTGATGGTTTTTGACTCTATGAACTTCATGCCCCAATGCTGGACACCTCTCCTGGACAACTTTTTAAGCTTCCTCTTGTGTGCTACTTCCCCTATATAATATTAACGAGATTTAAGAACTTCCTCACCAATTAATAGACCTCACCTGGAGTCCATTAAGGGAAGCTTGCTTAGGGGAGGCTTGCTTGTAGGAAGGTTTTCACAACTTTTGCTAATTTCTGATCAAGGCACTGAGTCAGGAGGGTTGTGATGCCTTCTGGCTCTGAGAAGTGTATATATACATACCCTGAGTTGGTATTTTGCTTTGGGGGCTCGCTTATGAGAAAGCTTTTGTGATTCCCTGGTCCAGATTCTGAGATATGTTCAGAGCTCCCTGCCTCCTCAGATGTTAAGGCTTTCTCCATCCAGGGATGTACGCAAAGTGTATAGCTGATTCAGGCAGTCAGATCCTTGTTTGTTGGTCTTTATTTCTCTGCTTGTATTTTCTCTGAAGTTCATGGTGCTGACTTTTCCCCTCAACTAGTGAATGTAATTAAAAAAACAAGATTGTTGATCCCTTAAACAGCTATCTTTCCTAGTAAAGCAGATCTAAGAACCTGGGCTAGCAGCCATCCTGGTGATGCCAGGGTGGTTGCAGCTACCTCCTACTAGATTGTAAACTTCTTGGTCTCTCCAGCTTAGCACAGTGCCTAGCACACAGTAGACTCTTAATAAATGTTCATTGACTATTGATTAATAAATGCCTTAAGTCTGAGGTTGTGTAGTGGAGAGAGTTGTAGGGAAATGATTGTATTCTCAGGTGTTTGATAGAAATGTTTGTACTTCTGTTCTTTCCATATCTTCTCCACAGATATTCCTTTGTAAAAGCTGATTAGGGTTATTTGGTTAAATAAAACTTGGAGCTAATCACTGGCAACTGATACAAAGCAGAACACACCATATTGGGGGCCTCAAGTGATTAGTATTAGAAAAACTCCATAACGTCTCAGGTATAGCCCTAGAGTCTTGAGATGGGGGAAGATGCAGATAGAAAATTTATACCAGAGACCCCTCATAAATACAAGTAAGGCTAAGGACCCACAGAGTATATAGCCTACATATCCACCTAGAATCTGGGGGATAGCACCTGGCTCCTGGGAATATTTTGTGGCCCTGAGTTCCCTCTACACTGAGAGAAATGATTACTAACAACCAATGATTTGGGGGGGGGGGATCCAGAGTTACCCTCTTTTTCTGGACTCCTGATTTTAAAAGTTCAGTCTCTTGAAGGAGAGACTCATTACTGATGAGATTGGACTAAGACCTCACTCAGGTGGAGAAGCCATTGTGTTCTGCTCAAGTTTGGGTGGGGAATAAAGTCTTTGAATATATTGCCTAAGGCTATGAGTAACTTAAGAAGAAAATGACACAATCAAAATTCAGGTCCAGTCCCTCATTGTAATATTTATTCTCATTAATTGTTAACCAGTCAGACTTGATTGCCACTCTTTACCAAATGGGCATGTAAGCTGTGAGCTTGCTGCCATGATTGACTTTGGTCTGAGAGATAGACAGCCAAATGACCATCCTGTTATTAATAAACACACTGGTATTATTAACAAAATAAATTACATCTCTTGAACTTTTTTAAATGGCACAACACATATACTTTGAAAAAAACCTTAGCATTTCTGGAATGTAGCTGATGAAATAACTGAAATCCCAGAGCAGCACAGGAGATGGATTCTGAAAAGTCATTTCACATTTGAGTGGGAGCAAAAGAGTGACCTCAGGCAAACATCAGAGGCAGCCCAGAAAGTGGCTCAGAGAAGAATGTTTCCTGCAGTGGGTGAGTATTTACTTCCCCTGAAGACTCCCAGCCTATTCCTCAATTTAAAACAAAACAAAATCCTGAAGAACATGATCTGTCTTGCAGAAAAGCCTACAAGTGCCAGCACTTTCCCCTAAGTTAAAGTTCAAAAGTGAAGAGTCAGGTTCTCTAAATATGGGGGATGTTTCCCTGATTCCTCAAGGAATCAGCAACTTCCAAAGCCTCCAGTCTACCTTGGGTCATTATGAATTCTTCCTTCCCTCTCTCCATAAAGCCTCTTTCCCTAGTGAGCCTGCTCATCAGAGGTTTAGAGCAACCTGGAAAAATACCCCTTTTCCAAAGTCCTTTTATGACTCCAAGGTGACTCTGGCTTTGATACTTCCATAGCCCGGTGACTTCCTCAATGTGGCATTCTCTCCCTTGGTTCAGATTACTATCCACCCAAACCTCCTCATCCTCTTCCACATCAATTTTGCCAAATCTTCACATCAAAGTTCCTTTTCTTGTCCTGCCCTACTCTACCTTGTATTGTACTTTTCTATGCAGGGGTCATATCTTTCCTCTTTTCCACCCAGTGAATCATAAGGTCAAGGACCGACGATCATTAAAAAACAAAACAACAAAAGCTCCACCTTGTCTCCTGAATGCCCAGCAAAGTGACTTCCACATAGTAGGTGGATGGGGAGGAGGTCGACTTAGATGTACTTCCATTACCCTTGGGTATGTTATTTTCCCTCTTGACTGCCATCCCCAGGGACAGTTCTGGTATGACTTTAGAGGCAACTTGGGTGGCCGTGGGGAAGATAAAGAATTATCCCCAAGGCAAAGTTGGACGAAGCTGAGAGATTAGGTTTATTAACAACGGAGGTCATAGATTTAGATACAATTTAAGCAGGGTCAGTGTCAGAGGTAGGATTTGAACCCGGATCTTTCTGGATCCAAGTCTAGTGCATTCTTCATACGAATGCTGGATCTCAAAGGTGAATGGCTGTGTGAAGGTAGATGCCAATTGCTGGTCACACCTCCTCTGGCGTTGGTCAATGTGCATTGGAGAATGTCTCCTCGAATGATATAATATGTATAGGTCACTTTCCAAGCTTTACAACTTTGTTCTTGTGTTATTCTTTTCATGTTAAATTCAATAGGATTTAAATAGAAAGGACCCGGGGGCAAGTCATTGTTCTGTCCTTGCTCTTCCAGGCTTGATGTTAGGTGGACCTCTGCTTGGGTGAATCAAATGTGACTGCTTCTTGTCATTGGATAAAAATGCTGGGATGCACTCTCATCTTCCATAGAGTCACTGAAAGCACCTTGAGGACAGTCAGACCCAGGACCAGCCAAGACTGTGGGGATGGTGTACACTCATCTTTTCCCTATATGTTTTGGATTGTTTTTTAACTAGGTGTCTATATTTGGCAGCCTTCCACTGTGTGTACTTTGGGTGTGTGTGTGGGTGTGTGTGTGGACTTCTATACGGTGACGTGCATTTCACATGTTATTCTTTTTTTAAAATTTTTATTAAAGCAATCGGGGTTAAGTAACTTGCTCAAGGTTACACGGCCAGTTATTTCTGGGTGTGGTGCTGAGTATCTGAGCCCGGGATTCGATCCAAATCATCCCGACACTGGTGCTCTTACTCGCTGAACCACCTGGCCACCCCTCACATGTTATTCTTTAAAAAAAAAAAACTTGGATATTTTTTATTTATGAAACTTAAATACACAAAAAGAAAAGAAAAAGAAACATTATTAACTTAAATATTGAAACTCAAATACACAATAAGAAAAAAAGAAATTTTATAAACTTAAGCATTGAAACTTAAATACACAATAAAAAAGAAACATATCAGCTTAAATATTGAAACTTACCTAATAAGAAAAGAAAAAAAAAGCATGTCATGTGCATAGCAGAAAATAAGAGAGGACTGAAAATATATAGCAATAAATTTCCATTTCAAGAAAACCTATGTTGGGGTGGCTAGGTGGTGCAGTGAATAGAGTACTGGCCCTGGAATCAGGGGAACCTGAGTTCAAATTCAGCCTCAGGCACTTAACACTTACTATCTCTGTGACCTTAAGCAAGTCACTTGACCCCAATTGCCCTGCCTTCCCCCCAAAAACCAACCAAACAAAAAAAAAGAAGAAAAAAAGAAAGCCTATGTAACAAATACTATGCATTATGTTCAGAGCTTGCTTCCTTGTAAGTTTTCTTTTATTCTCTTATGTGCACTTTTTACTCCATTCTTTTTCTTCCCTTCCTCCCCCCTCCTCCTAAAAGGCTACAATTAAGCGGGGATACACATACACACACATATACATATGTAGATATATACTTTCCTTCCACGTGTTATTCTTAAAGGTCTGTGATGAGATTCTGGTTCGAGTATACTTTATTTATTGGATCCTCAAGGTTATAGTCAGGTTTGTATTTGTAGCATGATGATCTGTAGTGGGCAAGTTTCTGATGTACAATTCTGACTATTTGTTTACATCTTCCTGGGGATTGAGTATGTGCTGAATTTTTAGAACGTTCTGTGATATGTTGTACAATTTAAAAAACAAACAAGCCGACATTTTCTTGATTCATCTTCACTGATGAGAAGTTTAAGAATTTGCTATAATTTCTACCATCCAGTATTTGATGGTGAATTATTATCATAAATCCTATTTTTTGTAAACAAATCCACATTACTCAGGGAAGCTTTAAGCATATCTTTGTTTACATATTATTGGCCAAATTCATGTGGATGTCACCCATGGAAGGTTTTTTAATTCTACTGTAACTTCTTATTTCATCGCTATATCAGCAAATCAAAGCATTTTGGTTACATTCAGTAAGTCCAGTGAGATGTACCTATTTTTGGCCTTTACTCTTGTTCTATGAAGTGGTATCTCTTTATTCCAGAATTATTTCTGAATATTTTAGCCTACTTATCATGTGTTCTAAGAGTATTTGTCAGCCTTCCTCCTTTCTGATGCAAAGTATTAATATTTCGGTAGCTGCCTTGGGGCAAATGGGGCAAATGTTTCATGAATATTTTATAGATCCTTGTATTCCTTCTAGAACCACTGCTCTCCATTTTACTATTTCAAAAGTGCACATTAAGGCTGAAATTGTGAAGGTGTTTGTCATTTGAAATAGACTTTTATCATCCAGCTCTGGCTTCAGAATGTTGTCAGTGGGGCATCTTGACATATCCAGCCATAGTTTCTTCTGGAGAGCTTTATGGTCAATGTGTCTTGCCTAGAGAAGACCAAGATATCTGGAAATATCACTTTGATCTAAGGTTCTAAGTGACCCTCAGATTAAAGTTCAAATATTTCCTTCTTTATAGTTCTTTGACATACATTAATAATTTTATACTTACTGATTCAATATTATGGTTTGAAAACATTGGAGAAAGATTCTGTGAGCTGAAGAAGTTTTTATTGTACTTTGTGCTTTTTGGTAGAGTCATTTAACTTGATGTTAATTGCCTAGGCTTGAGGAAGTATAAATAATGGGACTTAAACCTGAATATGTATTTTTATATTTTTATTTTTTACCCCCAGATTGCCCAGTTGTTAGACATTTATCCATGCCCCCCTGTACTGCTCTATAAACATTGCTTGAACTCAGCAGGAGCACAGTAGAGGGCTCAGGGAATGAAGGCTAGACCAGACTAGAGGCCTGGTGAGAGAGGAGGCTAATGATGGTGTGAATTAGGATGATAACTTGCATTTATACAGCTCTCTAAGATTTTCAAAATGTACTGCACCCATTGTCTTTCTTGAGCCTCACAAGATACCTGCTTGGAAGCCATACTTAATTCCTTTGAGGAGAGATGATCATGGCATTAGTGCCAGGCAGAACCATGATGAGCTCAAAACATTTCCTGGAAAAATGGCCCATTTTATATTAATTGTGCTTGGCACTATGGCATTGGTGGCATTTTTAAATAGCAAACAGTTACTCTTGTGTTCTCACTATGTTTAGGTCTATTCTGTTCTATTTATTTATTTCTTATAAATGTGCAGTGCATGAATAATCCATGAGGACAGGACTGAGTCGATGGTTTGGGAGTAATGAAGAAAGTGGTTGTCACAGAGTAAGTGAGGAAAGAGAAGTAAGATAAATCTAGGAGCCAAAGCACATGTTTAGTGAGACAAGGGGAAGGAGGCTGGGTGTCGATATCAAGTCATCCTGAGGTGATTAGAGGGAGGAGAATGAGTAAAAATGGGCCATGGCACTAGACCTACATGGTAGGACCTACTTAGTTCTGTCAACATCAAGTGGCTCCAACCTTTGTCCTCAAAGGTCTTTTGTTTGAGGAAACTGCTTTTTCACAGGATGTGGAACCAAAAATGAATTTTGTACATTAGTCAAATGTAGCTGCCCAGGCTTTAGAATGTTGTTGTTGTGGCCTCATTTGGGTCTTCTTGGCAAAGATACCACAGTGGTTCGCCAGCTCATTTTACAGATAAGGAAACGAAGGTAAATAGAATTAAGCGACTTGCCCAGGGTCACACAGCTAGTCTGGGGCCAAATTTGAATTCAAGTCTTCCTGACTCCAGGCCTACTGCTCTATGCACTCTGGTGCCACCTAGCTGCCCCTAGCATTATCGATACCTTGATTTCCTTGGAATCTAAATGTCCAGACTTCCATTGACATTGGACCACAAGCGAGACCACTAGGGGGCTCCAGAGTGAGCACAGTTGTGGATCTGGAGTCAAAAAGACTGGAGTTCCCATACTTACTAGCTATGTGAGTCTGGGCAAGCCACTTAACCTGTTTGGCTCAGTTTCCTCCTCTTTAAAATGGGGATATTAACCACACCCACCTCACAGGGTTGTTGTGAGAATCAAGTGAGATATTGTATGTCAAGTGCTTGGCACATAAATGCTTGCTCCTCACCTCCCAGCCTACCCAAGGTCTTTCTAGACTTCCCATTAATGTTTTCCGCTAATACTAATGCTCCAGCTATCAAAGGATGGGTGGCTTATTCACATGGTGGAGCCAAGGGATGCCGGCTGCTGGCCACTAAAGGTTTTGCACTGGGGGGAGGGACATCGACAAGAAAATGACATGACTAAACTTCCCAGTTACTCCCACTTCCAGTATCCCCACCAACCCCTCCACTGGTTCATGAGAGTATCAGCCTCAATGTGTATCAGTATTACATAAATGCTCTGGCCTTCATCTGTGCGTGTTTGGGTGATCTGCCTGGCTCACCTGGGGAGGGAGTTGTTCTGCCCAGAAGGAATGGCCTTCGCCATCCCTTTAGTAGAGCTTTGCCTGCACAGCCTGTCCAGGAAACAAAGAGGGAGAGAGAGCAGATGGATAAGGAAATGAAAAGGGTACATACCACCTGTTAGGACAGAAATAAGGGAAGATTTCACAGTGATTTACTCTGAGTGTGGGATGTCTGCCATGGCCAAGTGACTGATTCCTGTGATGCACCAAGGGCACCTTAATTCCCATCCTACAAGAGAAGGCTCCCAAGGTGACTGTCCATACTCCAGATATTCAGAGGGACAATCAAGGACCCTGACAAGTCCTTCATTGTGAAATCCCCAAGGAAGAAGCATGGGGATGACTGCCCTGTGCCAGGTGCTTGGAGGACGGAAGGATATCACCCTGAATGCTAGAGTACTTTTGAGGTTTCTTCTGAAGTGGGGGGAAATGTATACTCTGGGGAGCAGGCAGTGGCTTGGTGTTCAAGGAATTCATGGGCATTTGTAGGTGGGAGTTCATCTAGAAAGGAGAAGAGAGAGAAGCTGAGAGTTGGGGCATGTGACTCTTTGTTGGGGATCCATGGAGCAGATGTTTGTCAGTCAGGTAGCAGCAATAGAGAGGCCAGTGGTTTTTACATCCAAGATATGACAGAGACCCTTCCAAGACTTGTCCAGACATCCCCCTTCTGGATCCCTTCCTCCATCTATCTTCCCATAGATCATTCTCAAATGTGGGTGTTCTCCAGGGCTCTACCTGGAGCCTTCTCTTCTCTCTTGGTGATCGTTTCAGATCCCATGAGTTTAATTCTTACTCTATGCAGATGCCTAGCCAAACCAGACAGCCATCTCCAGTCTGTCCTTTCAGATCCAACTCCTTATAATTTTCCGCCTAAAAGACATTTCCAACTGAATGACCTGGAGGCATCTCAAAGTCAATGCATCCATAATGGCGTTTACAGCGTCTCTTCACCCCACACAGCCCTCTGCTGCAATCCCTGTTGTTGTAGAAGACGCTGCCATCCCCCTCCTTTCCCAGCTTGGTGCTCTTGGCATTGTCATTGATTCTTCCCTCTCATTTTATCCTGTGTATCCAATGAGACACCAGATCTTTTTATCTCCACCTCCATAACACCTCTTGCATCCAGCCTGTTCTCTCCATTTGTCCCTTAGCTCAGCACTTCACACTCCCCCCCTCTTCATTGGCTGTTGGCCCCACCTTAAGTCATTCCTCCATATAATCCATGCTCTACTCAGTTGGCAAAGTCATTTTTTTAAGTGTAGATCTGACTGTGTCATTCCCCTGCTCACTAAACTCCAAGGGCTCCCTACTAACTCTTGGATCAAATATAAAATCCTTTGTGTAGGATTTTACACCCATCACAGCCTGGCCCCCTTTTCTCCTTTCCCACCCTTTTTACATAATACTCTCCTCTACCAAACTGACTGCATTTCTTACTTTTCTGTAGATGAGATCCTCCATTCCCCATTTCAATTGCTTTACAGTGATTATCTTCTCTTCCCCCACTCCCCATCCACCCCCTCCTCACATCCATCTTTCAGAGTTTTCAGGTCCCTTCAAGGGCAACCAAGTGGGGGCAGTGATAGAACTCCAGGCCAGGAGTCAGGAAGACTCATCTCCTGAGTTCAAATACAGCCTCAGACACTTACTAGCTGTATGACTCTGGGCAAGTCACTTAACCTTATTTGCCTCAGTTTTCTAATCTGTAAGACGATCTGGAAAAGGAAATGGCCAACCAGTCCAGTATCTTTGCCAAGAAAACCCCAAATGGGGTCACAGAGCGTCAGAGATGACTGGACAAGGCTCTTCTGTCTGAGACCTTTTCTGATCCTCCCAGAAACTAGACCCTCCTGTCCCTACCCATCACCTTGTCTGTCTTTTTAACATTGTCTTTCCTGCCCTGACTCTGAGTTCCTGAGCTCCAGGGATATTGTCATGTTTGTCTTTGTAATTCTAGCACTTAGTACGGCTAGTGGCACACAGTAGGTGCTTAATAAATATATGCTTGCTAATTTAAAGAAATAAAACCCAGAGCTATAGTTTTTTTTGAAAAGGCCAATGCTGAGATAAGAAAAAAGAGAAACTAGCTGTCCTAATGAAAGGAGGCAAATTCCACCCAAAATGTATCACTGAACTCTGTAGGGATGCAATCCATGGATAGAACATGGGTCTGAACAGACATGCCTTAACCAAAAAGAAACAGGACAGACATGGTTGGGGCAGCATGTGTTATAAAGTTCTATTCATGTGAGGAAATCCTGGGACCATAATCAGTTAGCAGCTAGGCAACAGACATTATTAAGTGCTTATTATGTGCTAAATGTTGGGAATACACAGAGAAGGAGAAAGAAAGACAATCCTTGCCCACAAGGAGCTTACCTTCTAATTCGAGACGCCAGCACAGGAAAAGAAGCTGAGAAGGGCGGGGGGTGATGTGATGAAGTATGGGGGGGCAGCCTGGAGCCTCCTGAAGGAGAAAGGGCCCCCTGGCCTGAGTCCCCTTCCTACATGGAACTGGTGGGAGCAGCTCTCCAAACAGAGGCAGGGGCTGGAGCAGAGGAACATGCTTCTCCAGGAGACTTCTGGGTCATGGCGGATGAGTGGAGCCTGGAAAGAAATGGGGAAGAACCAGAGGGAAGAGTCTTTTTTTGGGGGGGTGGAGATCAGTGAGGGCAGAAACCAAAACAAACAGATTTGGCCCCCCAGGTATCCATAAAGACCGATGGAACAAAAATAAAGTTTATGAATAACTCAGGAAATAGATGATAAGCCTGGCATGGAGACCCAACATTGCTGTGATGAGGTAATTCGATTTTGCAGACTTTGACTGTCTCCCAAAAGCAGAGCAGCCAAAAACTGCTTGACTTGCTTAATGACAATTTCATCCTTCAAAAGATGGAGGAACCAACAGAGGGTAAATCCTACTCTGATTCTCACTCTCATCAACAGAAAGGAACTGGGGGCTTCAGTGGAAATATTGCTAACCTTGTGGGGAAGGGAGTATGTCATCTCAAAAAGTGTTTCAGAGGAGAGGAACTGAGGCAGAGACCAAGATGTGATGGTGTTTTGGGAGAGGAGATTTCAAAGAGAGATTGGATGCTAGGGGCTAGAATTCTGCAGGGGAATCAGCCGAAGAAGGATGAGAAGCTCTCAAGATGCTTAAAGTCTAAAGGTAAAAAGGGGAACAAGTTGGATGAAGAGAAAGTCTTTGGGAACCTAAAGACATTAATCTGTATAGCTAGAGAATTCACCAAACAATTTGATTTCCATACACAATGTGTGTGTGTGTGTGTGTGTGTGTGTGTGGGTACACACACACATCTAGATGTGCAGATGTATCTCTACTTAACTACATACATGTACACACATATAGACATACATAGGTATATACACCTCTATGTTACAGAACCTTGAGGAAGTTACAAAGAATGGATTTAAGAGGGGAGATAATTACTACAAGCATAATATCAAGATGATCTGAAACTGGAGATGAAACGGCAGCAACTTAACCTCTTACTTTTCCTGTAAATTGGAGACAATAAAGTGCTCCTACCTCACAGGGTTGGGGTTTTTGGAGGGTCAGACGAGATGGAGAGAAATCATTACTTCTTGCTTGTGTTCATAACTAATCATTGAATTAAGACCAGAGCTCTCCCCTTTTCTACTTCCGTACTCAGAAATCAGCCCCTGTAGGTTACTCAGGCAGCCTTAGAAGTGCAGGGCTGATACTGAGGGGGAGAACTCAGACTGTCCCAAAGGTAAAGACATTTTAGTTGAGGTGGATGGATGGACTCCCACCCGCTGTGTTTTACTCACGTCTGGAACGGTGAGAATTCTCCCTATTGTCAGACAGGTGATGGGAGTATAGACGAGTCTCTTTGACCAAAACTGAGTGACCAAAGTCACGTCCCCCAGGCCTTCATTAGAATAGGTCTGCCTCTCATTATAATATTCATTCTCTCTCATTACTTGTTAACCAACCAGAGTTAATTGCTACCTTCAGTAACATTGACTCTTTCAAGGGCATATAAGCATTGAGTGGGTTCAATGGGGGATGTGGCTTATGAGAATGTCACTGACCCCTCTTCTTATATGCTAGCATGATTAACAAAATGACTAATTACCCAGAAACTGTCCCTCAAACTTCTTATACATCACAAAATAATGTGTAAAATACTTTGCAAATCTTAAAATGAATTTAAGTTATTATTATTACAGATGAGGAAACTGGGGACCCAAGAGCCCACTATTGTGGATTTGTGTTCAGCTAATCAGAGAATTCAGTTGATTTTAGTCTTTTTTTGCCACCTTCATTCAGAAGGACTGAAACAAACAAAAAAAAAATCCTAAAATATATTATTCAAATGATATAAAACTAAGTAGAAAAGAAATATGAATAAGTAAAATGTTAAATTCTTTTTTATAAGTTTGTAGCATTTATACTCCTCAAGTATCAAAGCCTAAAGCTTCGATTAGATTTTTGGGACACACTATACAATCTCTTCCTCTCTCTGCTTCACAGTTTACTCCACTGTAAAAGTCAGGGGTTGGATGAGATGACTACTTGGTGAGCCCTGCCCTTCAAAGTCCCTTGCAGCCACTACTCTTATGAGTGAAATCTGTGGCTAAAAAGTCACTTCAGCTTAGGTCTCTGCCCCCACCCCATACAGTTTATAGCTTCTTTCATTGGCTGTAGATGGTTTTACAAGTTGCTCTGCCTGAAAAAATAATGTCCTTCCCCTGGCCCTGTACCTTCTGGCACTGACCACCCCCAATCCCTCTAGGGCCCCATGGTTCTGAGCAGCTCCCCCTAGTGCTGAGCTCTCCATGCCCTCTGGTGCTGAGCTCACTGTACCTTCTGGCACTGATCTCCCTCACTCCCACTCTGCTCCCTCTCCCCCTGTTGATCCCTCTAGGGCCCATTTTGAGCAGCTCCCCCTAGTGCTAAGCTCTGCATGCCCTCTGGTGCTGAGGTGATCGGGGCTTCTGGGGCTGAGCCATTTGTGATGAAGCAGCCTGCTCCTGGGACAGACCTCACATCCATTGCTGGGCCCATACTTCAAAGACTTCCAGCTTGGTTGGATATGTGAGAGGTCCTGCTCCTTGGCCCAGGGGGCCCTTTACAGCATGGTAAGACATCAAAGGAGGATGTCATAGGGAGTCATAAATAACCATGACCCAAACTAGAAAAGGAGTTCCATAGGCACCTAGGAGATTGTCATCTAATCAGCAGAGCACTCCAAGGTGCCTGCAGAAGGAGAAGGGGAAGGGGAAGAGAATAAGCACTTATTGAGTGTCTGCTGTGTATGAGGCATTGTGCTAAATGCTTCACAAATATTATCTCATTTGATCCTCACCCAAGCCTGTGAGGTAGGTGATGATTCTGAGCCCAGCCCTCTCTGCACTGCACCACCAGCTGCGGACAGGGCAGGCCCAGATTTCTCTCCCACGCTGGAAAAGGAATTGACCAAAAAAATAGCCCAGCGCAGAGTGAAGGCTTGAGGCACTCCCCAGGGCATTCTTTCTCAGGTTCAGTATCCTCTGCTGGGCTTTCTTCTATAGGAATGGAAACTGGCAACTTGCTGATCTGTGGACCTGGGTATGACAGGCAAAGGTGACTCAGCTGCAGTGGCGCCCTTGGTGACCCGACTCATGGGAGAATAGCACAGACTTAGACTCCTGTCTTTGCTCTCCTTGCTTGGCTGGAATAGTGCTCAGTCATCAGCCTCTGGGATGAACCTCATGCAAGTGCTAGCAAGGTGGGATTGTGTTGTTGCTATTTTTCTGGAGTTCCGTTTCCAGGCTCAGGCTAAATTGTAAACATCTGAGAGATCGATATCCTTTGAACCCTGATAATTGGGTTGTGCTGTGCTGTGTCAAGGAGGTTTTGTGCCTTCTGGCTCTGAGCCTATCAGAGGTCGAGTCTTTGTTGTCTCTTCTGGGAGTTTGACATTTTACTTTAGGGGTTCACTCGTGAAAAGGATCTTTGGATTTCCTGGTCAAGACTCTGAGTGGCTGTATGTCCAGAGCCCCCTGACTGCTCAGATGACTGTGCTCCCTCAATCTAGTGATGTAAGTAAAGTGTATGGCAGCTTGGCTGTGTTCAGACAGCTGGAGCCTGTCTGTTGAATTTTGTACTGATTTCCCTGCTTGTATCTCCTATACTCCCTTCTCTCTCTGTAACCAAAGTAGGATTGGTAACCCCTTGAAAGCTGTCTTTCCTTTATAAAGCTGATCAAAAGGACCTGTGCTAGCAAGTCATCCTGTGTGCACTAGGGTGCTTGCTATTACCTCTTAATAAGACCACAGTATTTGAAGCTGGGAGTCAACCTCTGTTCAGTCATTTTCAATCATTTTTTTACTCTTCATGACCTCCTTTGGGGCTTTAGATATTAGAATTATTTGCCATTTTCTCCTCCAGTTCATTTTACAGTTGAGGAAACTGAGGCAAACAGGGTGAAGTGACTTGCCCAGGGTTGCATAGCTAGTAAGCGTCTGAGACCAGACCAGAACTCAAAAAGATGAGTCTTCCTGACTCCAGGTTTGGCATTCTATCTACTCTATCTCCTGTGCCACCTAGCTGCCCAAGTCAATCTAGACCTTGTCTAGTTTAGCCCAGTCATGATAGGAAGGGAAACTAGGTCTTATAAAGGGGGACAGTTAATATTGGTCAGGTGGAATGTTGGTCATCTTTGGAAACATGCAACCATGCAGCCAGGGAGGGTTGTAAGTGCCATATGTACTGACTGGGTGATGGAGCAGCTTGGAAGGACTGGCCAAAGCCAATGGGAATAAGGCCTTGGGACTGAGGATGAAGGAGACAACAATTACGCTTCTGGCATTATTCCCTCATCAGGCAACATGTGATAGAATGTGAGGTTCGGTTTTGTATGTCATGATGGGAAAAGGATATCAAGAAGCTGGAAAGTGACTAGCAACCAGCATGAGGAACCATGCTTGGAGCCTATGATCCAGGAGGGTCAGTTAGAGGAGCTGGGGATGGTTAAACTGGAGAAGAGAAGAAGAAAGGCATCATGGTTCTTGTCTCGTGTTCTGACAGTGCCTGGAACATGGGGAGGGCTTGATAATTCCTTAAGGAATTGTCCAGTTGAATATTTCATTATCTGAAGGGCTGTAAAATGGCAGAGGGATTTTCTTTGTTCTGATTGGCTGCAGAGAACAGACCCAATAGGGCAGGGAGTTGCAAAGAAGCAAATGAGCCTCAATGTCAGGAAAAAAAAATCCCAATAATTAGAGATATTCCAAGCCCGCAATGAACTGCCTTAAAAAGCAGTGAGCCCCTACCGTTCTGCATCACTGGAGAGCCTTAGCTGTAGACCCAATGGCTGATTATTGAGAATGTTGGGCAGGGGATTTCTGTACTGATGGAACAAGAACATATCTACAGCATCTTGCCAACTCAAGAGATTTCACATGGAAGAGAGCTGTTGCTTCTGCATCTTCAAGTTCTTGCTTGTTGATTCTGGAGGCATTCTAGCCCATCCCACCCCATCCTTTTCCATCTGATTCTATTGAATTCTGTTGAATAATGTTGTTGTTTATTCTATCAACAGCATTTTGTTGTTTATTCTGTCCAATACCTGCTGTGCACCACACTGGGGTAGGCCCTGGTAACAGAAAGGCAGGATTAAAGGCTGTTCTGGTTGTCCAGGTAAGAACTCATCTTTTGTTGTGCCTTAATAATGATGGGCCACATGACTCGAGCTCTTTCTGCCTCATAAAACACCTTCTATTCCTTCTCTCTCTCTATCCTTATAACAGTCCTACGAGGGAGCCAGAAGAGGGATGAATATCTCTGTTTTACAGCTGAGGAAATGGACCTTTGGGAAGTCTCAGTGCCTCATTTCAGGCTCCGTGGGGAATAAGTAGTGACAGATGTGGTATTGTATCACCAACATCAGTAAATGATTAATTCCTTGCTTTATCTCTCTAGAGCCATAGCCAAGGCAGGCTAGCCAGAGCTCTGCAACAGAGAACCAAACTGAGAGGTCTCTGCCAACACTTGCCATCATCCAACAGTTCAGACATTCTACCCCAGAGTTCTAAGAATAAAAGTCCTCAGGTCCCTGCCTTCAGCCGAGCCTCTCTGGCACTGGTCTGGTACTGGTGTCTGGGGGTCTCATGATGTCCCATGTGGGATGGCATCTAGCTTCCCTCTCCTCTGCAGCAGCAGCCTTGGACCAGAAGTCTAGAACAAGGGTTCTAAAGATAGAGACAGAGATCTCTCCTTCCCCCTTCCACAGGCTGCTGCTCCCCATTCCCTTCACTGAAGCTGCTGACCCAATGTTTCTGTTTTGTCCTCACAGGGAAGTATCTAGTCCTCTTTTGTAAATGAGAGGGACTTTGTCACCCCTTGCTCCTGACACATATTCCTCTCGACAGCTCCATCTCCTTCTTGAATTCTCAAACACCTTCCTTCTGCTCAAGCCCTGGACTATCCTATCCCTTCACATATGCCAAGGACAGCCAGAAAGGACTATTGTGGCATCATCCCAGGGGACCAGTAAGATAGCCTAGGTCCTGCTTTATCTCTAGGCACCAGAGACGGGCTTAGAGGAAAGGGCTTTGTCTGCACACCCACGTTTGGAGGGAAGCATCCATCACCTGTCCTTGTGTTGGCCCCACCGGGCTAGCATGGGGTGGGAGAACAGGAGAGACCTTATCTCCCCACCTCAGAGCATCTTCAGACACTCTGTGAGGACCTTCCTTGGGACATGACCATTTTTTTAAAATAAAGCAGGAACAGAAATAGAAGCAAGTGTTTATTCCTAAAAATGAGTTGTTCTATTTCAGCTGTAATCCTCATCTCCGCCAAGTTTTGAGACTTGGCTGCCCCAAAATAGAGCGATTGTTGAGTGTCTAAATTTGTTCAAGGAACAATGTCCCTAATCTGGAGGGTGGGGCATGGTATCGTGGGGAAGTGATGGAAGTTGAAAGGAAGATCTATAAAAATCTGGTTTTGAGAAAGTGATCTCCTACTGAATCTCCTTGATGCTCTGCCCATGGACTGAGGGGCCCTTCTGTCTCCCTCCTTTCTGTCTGTTCCAAGACTGTCCCTCCTTCCAGGACAAGGTGAAGTGCCCACTCTGGAAAGCCCTCCTTACCCATCCTGCTCTCACTGGTCCATGGTGACCTCTTTGATCACCTCCAGACTCCTAGCTATGAGATTCGAAGACCCCCGAGGGGAAGACTCACTGAGTCCCATCCCCAACCACCCAGGAGCCCTTGTCTGTTTGTGGCATACATGTTAGCATCAGCCACCTTGGATGGAAGATTTTGAAGATGTGGAGGAGAGAAAATTTGGGAGGTTGGTGTAGTGAAGTTAGAAGAAAGGAAGGGATCATTGTGGGAGATGTTATTGAAAGAGAATAAATAGGTTTTGCAGACTTCCAGGAGAAGATGTGTAGGAGACCGGGAGCTAAGTGCCTAGAAGGGTCATGGGGCTGGAAACAGAAAGAGATAAGTTGAGAGCAGAGGAAAGCTGAAGGGAATCATTGGTCAGTTCCACTTTGGATATTCTGGGTTTGATAAACTGGTGGAAAATTTAATCTTTCAAATAAATATCGAACATTTATCAAGTCAGTCAGTCAATAAGCATTTATGTACAGCCTACTATATTCCAGGCACTGTGATGAGCAAGGGGGATACCAAAAGAATACTTGCCCTCAAGAAACTTGCAATCTAATGGAAGAGACAGCATGAAGACAAATATGTACGAAGCAAGCTAAATACAGGATAAACAGCATATAATTAACAGAGGAAAGTCACTTGGGGATGGCTTTCCATAGAAGATGGGAATTAAAGGAAGCCAGGGAAGTCAGGAGGCAGAGATGAGGAGGGCGAGAGTTATGGGTATAGGGAATCAGCCAGGGACAATGCCCAGACCCAAGAGATGCAGTGTCTTGTTTTGGAAAGTAAGGAGTCCAGGGTCAGGGACTGAAGGGCATATGATGAGAAGGAAAGAGTAAGAAGACTGGAAAGGTAAGTGGGCGGCAGTTGTTAGGAAAGGCTTTTAACACCAAACATGTTTTTGTGTTTGTCACATGAGACAATAGGGAGCCACTGAAGTTTAGTGAGTAGGTGGTGGCATAATCAGATCTGCTCTTTAGGAAAATGTCTTTGGTGGCAAAATGGAGGATGGGTTGGAGTGGGAAGAGACCTGAGGCAAGCAGAGCCCCAGCAGCTATTGCAATAGTCTGGGTGTGGGGTGATGAGTGTCTGCACCAGAGTAATGGGGGCATGAGAGGAGAGAAGGGGGAGGATTTGAGAGATGTTGCAAAGGTGGAATTGCTAAGCCTTGGCAACAGATTGGATATGGGAAGTGAGAGACAGTGAGGAGTTGAGGACAACTCCCAGATTGTGAGCTCAGGGGCCTGGGAAGAAGGTGTTGCCCTTTATAGTCATAGGGAAGGTAGAAGGAAAGAGGGTTTAGAGGGAAAGATAAATGAGTTCTGTTCTGGACAGAGTTTAAGATGTCCACTGAATGTCCAGTTTGAGATGTCTGGAAGGCAGACTAGAGGAGGTCAACAGAGAGATTAGTGCGAGATACGTAGATTTGAGAAATACGAACAGAAAGGTGATTATTCTGCAGAAGCTGATAAGATCATCAAGTGATGTAGAATAAAGGGAGAAGAGAAGAGTCAAGAATAGAGCTCTGGGGACACCTTCAGTGAGAGTATGTGACCTGGATAAAGATTCAGCAGAGGAGACTGAGAATGTCAAGAAGAAGGTAGTCATCGCTGAAAAAGGTTGCAGAGAGCTCAAGGAGATGAAGACTGAGAAAAGGCCGTCGGATTTGGTGATAAGATGATCATTGGTTACTTTGGGGATAATGGCGGAAGGATAAGGTTGGAAGCCAGAGTGTCAGGGTTAAGCAGAAGAGAGTGAGAGGAGATATAGTGGCGTCACCTGGTGTATATGGCCTTCTCAAGAAGTGAGATTATTATTATATTTATGTAAGATGTTTCCCTGGGAGGAGGAAGGATTAAAGTTGTGGGCAAAATCCTGGTGATGTTAATACATACATAAACGTATACATATGTGTGTGTTCAATAGAAATGTCTTGGATCACTCCCACCATTCATCATTCTTGCACACATGGGACTGAATGAATATTGAGAAAATCTCACAACCACTGTGCATATCCATTATACATTTACGTTCGGCAGCCTCCACTGGGTCTTCATTGCTGCTCAACAATCCCATACCAAAAGGCAATAAGAAATCCAGAACAAGAGTTAGGAGGGATAGAAAGATCAAGTGAGAGACTTTTGAGGATGGGGGAGACGTGACATATTTATAGGCAGGAAGGAAGGAACCAGTAGGTAAGGAAACAGATAGTGAAAAAGTGGGAGTGACGGAGGGGGTAATATATTGGAAGGGATGCGAGGTAATGGGGTCACGTGCACAAGCGGAAAGGTTGGCTTGTGTAAGGAGTCAGGCCACCTCTTCACGTGAGACAGGGATAAGGGGTAGAGAGTGGCAGAAGGCTTCTGAATGATAGGATCTGAGGAAGGGGGGAGGAGAGGGAGATCATGGCCTCAGTTTTTTCTGTACATGCAAGTCAATGTCTTTAGCTGAGAGAGTAGGGGTAGGGGGAGCCACAGGAGATTTTGGGAGGGATGAAAACGCTTGAAGAGCCATTGAGAAGAGTGGGAGAGTGAACGGGCGAGGGTGGTGTGGGATTGTTGAGCAGCAGTGAGGGCCCAACTGAGGCTGCAGAACATGAGTTTGTAGTGGATGCAGTCGCAGTGGCTGTGAGATTTTCTCAGTATTCATCAGTCACATGTGTGTAAGAGGGATGAATGGTGGGAGCGATCCAAGACATTTCTATTGAACACACACACGCACACACGTATGTGTGTATGTATGAGCGTCACCAGAATTTTACCCAAGATTTACTTCCTCCTCCTTCCAGGGAAACATTCTACATAACAGATAATGGTTTTTTTGAAGAAGAAAAGAGGAAGCACCAAAAAAAAATCAACAAAGACAATCAATATATTAG
>NW_027186299.1:2321285-2339635 GCF_028583685.1 Petaurus breviceps papuanus
CCCATCCCTTTTCAAAAGTGGGTGCTTCCAACTTCCCTCCCTCCCAGCCTGCCCTCCCTTCAATCATCTCCCCTCTCATCCCCTTTCCCCCCTACTCTCCTGGAGGGTGAGATGCCCTATTTAGTGTGTATGTCATTCCCTCCTCAAGCCAAATTCAATGGGAATAAGGTTGACCCATTCCCTTTTGCCTTCCCATTCTTCCCCTCCATTGTAACCATTTTCCTTTGCCTCTTCTATATGAGATAGTTTACCCCATTTGGTCTCTCCCCATCTCCTCTCATTATATTCCTCTTTCACCTCTTAATTTCATCTTTTAAGTATCGTCCCTTCCTGTTAAATTGGTCCTGTGCCCTCTATCTATGTATACCTGTAAACATATATACACACATTCACATATGTATTCATATGCCCATATACCTCATATATATGTGTATATATATATGTATGTATATTTCTATTCCCTTCAACTACTGAGAAAAGTTTCAGAAGTTACAATTATTGTTTTTCCATGTAGGAATGTTAATAGTTCAACTTTGATAAGTTCCTTATCATTTCTTTTCCCTGTTTACCTTCTCATGCTTCTCTTGCTTCTTGTATCTGAATGTCAAATTTTCTATTCAACTCTGTTTTTTTTCAGCAAGAATGCTTGAAAGTCCTCTATTCCACTGAATGATCATATTTTTCCCTGAAACATGATACTCAGTTTTGCTGGGTAGGTGACTCTTGATTTTAATCCCATATCCTTTGACCTCCGGAATATCATATTCCAGGCCCTTTGATCCCTTAGTGTAGAAGCTGCCAGATCCTGGGTTATCCTGATTGTGTTTCCACAATATTCAAATTGTTTCTTCCTGGCTGGTTGTAATATTCTCTCCTTAATCTGGGAATTCCAGAACCTGGTTATAATATTCGTGGGAGTTTTCATTTTGGGATCTTTTTCAGGAGGTGATCAGTGGATTTTTTTCAACCTCTATTTTACCCTCTGGTTCTAAAACATCAGGGTAATTTACTTTGAGAACTCCCTGGAGGATGATTTCTAGGTTCTTACTTTGATCATGGCTTTCAGGTAGTCCAATAATTTTTATATTATCTCTCCTGGATCTATTTTCCAGGTCAGTGGTTTTTCCAATGAGATATTTTACATTGCCTTCTATTTTTTCATTTGTTTAGATCTGTTTAACAGCATCTTGATTTCTCATAAAGTCATTAGCTTCCATTTGCTCCAATTTAATTCTGAAGCAATGATTCTCCTCAGTGAGCTTTTGAGATTCTTTTTACATCTGGCAAATTTGGCTTTTTAAGGCATTCTTCTCCTCATTGCCTTTTTGAGCCTCTTTTGCCATTTGAGTCAGTCTGTTTTTTAAGGTATTATTTTCCTTAGTCAGGCTGTTGACTCTCATTTCATAATTTTCTTGCATCATTCTCATTTCTCTTCCCTATTTTTCCTCCACTTCTCTTATCTGCTTCTTAATGTTATGGCCTGTAACCAACTTGTATTTTCCTTTGAAGCTTTTGGTGTAGGAGTTCTAACTTCACCATCTTCCTCCTGTTACATGCTTTGCTAATTTTTGTCCCCAAAATAGGAGTCTAACGTTGCAATATTCTGTCTGCTTTGTTTCCTTTGCCTGGTCATGTTGCCCCTCAGTCACTTGACCCCTGGGCTTTTTGCCACAGTAGGCCTCTGCCACTAGACAGGGGAGCTTTCCTCCCAAACCCTGGGGTTTTCTCAGCTGCTGGAGGTATTAGATGGATGCCCTCTCTGAGGTCTCTGCACACTCTGGCAAGCTGGACACACACCCCAGGACCTCCACCCTAGACTGCAATCCAGATCCAAGCAGGTAAAAGCAAGAGTGATTACCCCTCAGACTGGTGCTTGGTCCCCCTACACTCTGCAGGCCAGGAGCTTTTGCTACCATGTGGTGCTGGCAAGCTGTGCCAGCATTTCAGGGGCTTCTCGCCCCAGGGGGCAAAAGCCATGCACTCCCACTTACTGGGTCCCAAAGTCCAGACTGCACTGACCTCTCACTTTGTCCTTCTCATCTATGTGTTGATAATTCTGGAAACAGCCACAGCTGCTGCTGATCTGGACTCCCTCCAGGTGGTCAGCTGGTCAGGCCCACCCTGGGGCTAAAGTCTTGGCGTGGGGCTGGGTTTGGCTCCCAGAGAACTGGGCTGGCCGATTCCTGCCAGCCTGCCGGGCTGTCCTCAGCGGGAGGTTAGCTTCTCTGTGTCATTTTGTGGGTTCTGCAGCTCCAAAGTTTGTTTAGAGTCCCCTTTTTACATGGATTGGGCAGAGTGGAAGCCAGAGCCGCGGGAAGGTCCTGCTTCTACTCCGCCATCTTGACTCCACCCCCCTGGTATGTTTTTTTAAACTTACGTATCTCTATAGCCTTAGTTCCTTAATTAAGGACAGACTCCATCTTCTACTGCACATTTGAGTAGATGTATTTGGAGCAGGTTCTGGGGGAGCTGAGCAGCCCAGCTCCCATTCAGGCATTCATCTTGGCAGGAAGTCATGCTCTATGTTCTAAGGATCCTCCCAATTAAATTAAATTCATTCCAATTCGCTTCAGTACAATTCAGTGTGATTTAACACAACACATATTTATTGAGTGGTTACTATGTGTGAGGTACTGTGAGAATTGGTACTGGAGATAAAATCCCAAAATAGAGACTAGCCCATACTCTCAAGGAGATTACATTCTACTGGGGGATATATCATTTGCACAAATAAGTGTGTACATGGGGTCAGCTCCTTTTCACTTCCCCCTAGATTCAAGGTTCTCCTGGCTCATATGTACTCAAAACCTTAGGTCTCAAGACACCACAGTTGTATTTACTTTTTCTAGGCAGCCAGAGGACAAAATTAGCTCAAACCAATGCATCCAGTGAAATAGCTTAATAAGAAAAGTACAAATAAACTCTCTCCCCCATAAGCTTATAGGTTACATTCTCCCACGAATGGCAATACCATTGGTGGTAGTAGCTGGGTGCAAACAAATGTGGAAAAGCACATGTAACCAGAGCATGTTTCATTAGGGACATCTCCAGATGGGTCACATGGGTCACTTCTCACCTTGGCATTTTTCTGTGCCAGAGAGGCTGCTTCCTCCCCAATTCCTATGGTGTGTAACCTCCAGTGGGCTTTGTTACCACATGTGACTACATGAAGCAAAAACTTCATAGGATGGAACCTCCTGTTTCCACTTCCTGCTTCCCCTAAAGCTGTTACCTCTTCTTTAGAGGAAAATTGGCCTCTGCTACTTGGTTTTTGGCTTTAAGGTCAGAGCTTTTGGCAACTGCTCTTGTAGAAAACTGAAGCTCTGAATTAGGCTAGGACCTCAAAAAGTGTGTGTGTTTTGTTTCTCAAGGTCTTGGTGGGAATGAGCTTTTCCCCTCTAAAAGAAGATTCCTTGACATAGGCACCAATATCTTTGGAACAGAACCAAAGCCATCAGGTGAACATCACATCAGGTGAACAGCACCCTCATGTCTAAATCTACTTTTTGAGGTTCTATTCCTGGGTACCAAGGGCAAGGTCTCTGGCAGGGATCTTACTGACTTAAGGTTAGAAAGTCCTTGAGGCTTCATGTTTAATTCCTGATTGCTAACTTACATTCAGCCTCCATTTATAAGTTGTGCTTCTTCCCTACTTACAAAGATTCTTTGGGTTCAGGGACTCAGAGTTTATTAACCTCAGACTCTTTTGGTCTTTCATGTAAATGAATGGAAAGTGGGATAAAGACACTAGAACAAAAGTAAGGTCACCCCCACACATATACATACATGCATGTATACATATTTATATATATACATATATATATATCCATATAGAGAAAGAGAAGAGAGAGACAGAGAGCAAGAGAAACAGAGAGAGAGAGAGAGGAAGAGAGAGAGAGAGAGGAAGAGAGGGAGAGGGAGAGAGAGACAGAGACAGAGACAGAGAGAGACAGAGAGAGACAGAGAGAGAGACAGAGAGACAGAGAGAGACAGAGACAGAGAGACAGAGAGAGAGAGACAGAGAGAGAGACAAAGAGATAGATAGAGAGAGAGAGAGAGAGAGAGAGAGAGAGAGAGAGAGAGAGAGAGAGAGAATGAGGATCTGCTTTACTTAGATGCAAAGTATATACACAAAGTAATTTAAGGTAACTTCAAGAGGTAAAGAGTGACCAAAATTGAGAAAATAAAGAGAAGCCTTGTGGAGGAGATATCACCTCTGCTTTTTTCTGAGGTTCTTTGAAGGATGCCAGGTATCCTGGGTATCTGTAGCAGCAAGCACCCTAGCATGCCCAGGTGGCTGCTAGAACAGGTTCTTTGATCTGCTTTTCTAAAGGAAAGCAACTAAAAAAAGATTAGCAATCTTACTTTAATCAAACATATATGTCATTCACTTAGTTCAGGGTAAAAAATCAGCACCCTGAACTTCAGAGAATACAATAGAAGTTACAAGCAATAAAAAAATATAGACAGAGAAAGTAACACAATTCAGCAGACCAACAGACAGGGCTTCTAGCTGTCTGACCATTACATATATACATAGTTAGTTATCAGAGAGAGAGGCACCAACATCTGGGTTTTCAAAGCTGGAGGGACTCAATGGCTACCCAGAATCTCATAAATATATAACCTTCTCCAGGGTCAGAGGACTTAATGTGCTTCATAACCCAGTGCCTAACTATAAAGTAACAAAAGGTGTGGGCCTTCCTGAAAAAAAAAAACAAGCCTCTCCTAAGCAGACTACTCTTGTTGGGCTCCAAGTGAGGCCCATTAAGGGGCAGGGGAGATCTTCAAACTCCCTTACAGTATTCTAGGAGATGGATACAAGGATGATAAGCATTATGGTCATGGCACTGGGTGGGGCACTTTTCCTGGAATGGAAAATGCATGAAGGAGAAACATTAAGTAAATCTGGAAAGGACAGATTATAAAGGCTTTGAATGCAAGACTGGAGATGTTGTGTTTTATCCAAAAGGCAAAGCGAATCCAATATAAGGAGAGGATGTGGGCAAATTTTTATTATTAGCTCAATAGACACTGGCAAGAACAGAGATTGGAAGCAGGGAGAACAAGACGGAGGATGCTGCACCAGTCTGGGTGAAAGGTAAGAAGGGATGCACTGGGGTGGTGCCCCTGGGAGTGAAAAGAAGGGGGAAGATGAGAGAGATGTTGTGAAGGAAGAATTGACAAAACTTGGCTATTGATTGACTGTGTGGTCCCAGATCAGACTTCCTAGCATTTCTATCTAGAGTTGATGATTAGAGATGAAAGGTCTGAGATGGAATCCCTGCTGATGACCCTCCCACCTCCCATGTCTTGTACTTGGCCTTGTACTTGGAGACACGAAGTATGGTGCTGGGGCAAAGAACATGGTGGGGGTTGGGAGCCAGGAGCCATGTGGACAGTTCTCCTCTGACCCTTGCTGAATGACCTTGACCAAGTCCTAGGCTTAATGGATTTAGAGATCCAGTTTACCTCCTCCTTTTTATAGTGGAGAAAGTTAAAGCCAAGGAGTGTGAAAGGATTTATCCAAGGTCACCAGGTAGTAAGTGTCAGAACCCGAGTTTGTACCATGCTCTTCTGACCACAAAGCCAACCCTCTTCCAATCACTCCCTGTCTCTCAGCCTGGTGCTTTCTCTATAAACAGGAGAAAACAGTTAGTACACTCCCCACAGTGTTCCTGTGTGAACTTCCTAGCACAACAGAGAACAGTTTCTATTAACTTTAATTGATTTAAAGACAATGTTTGCTAGGGTTTCCCAAAAAGGCTTGTTTGTTTTTTTTAAAGACTGAGCCTGAGATCTCACTGACTGTGTGCTCTGGGCACCACATTTCATGATGGACATTCAGAAGCCAGAGACTGTCTGAGGAGAGCAAACAGGCAAAGGAAAAGCCTTGAGGATCAGGTGAAGGAGCCAGGGATGCTTAACCTGGAGAAGAGAAACCCCAGGGGAGCCCCCTGCTCTCAGGGTTGGCCCTAAGGACAGATCCAGGGGCAATGGGAAGAACTGATAGAGAGGCTGCTTTAGGCTCCAGGTAACTCCAGAGCTGTCTCTGAGCTGGTGGTTCCACTGCTCTGGGGGAGGGGGGCTTCCAAAGGACCCAACTTGGGGTAAGTGCTTCATTCATGCTTATTAATTAACTCAATAGATTGGAAGAGACAACATGGGTGCACTCAAGTTCCTGTAAAATAAATACAACTGTATCCCAAAGAGATCAAAGAAAAGAGAAAAGGACACATTTGTACAAAAATATTTATAGCAGGTCCTTTTGTGGTGGCCAAGGACTGGAAATGGAGGGAAATCAGTGGGGAATGGCTGAACAAGTTGTGGCATATGATTACGATGGAACACTACTGTGCTATAAGAAATGATGAAGGGGATGGTTTCAGAAAAATCTGGGAAGGTTTATATGAACTGATTCAGGGTAAAGATGAGGTGAAAGACTTAGCTACCCTGATCAAGACAAGGATCCAAGACAATTACAAAGGACCCACGATGACAAATGCTCCCCACCTCCAGAGAGAGAGCTGATGAACTCTGAGTGCTGATTAAGCAGCATTTGTTACTCTCAGTATCTTCCTGGTGTGTATATGTGTGTTTTCTTTTGCAACATGGCTAACATGGACATGTCTTCTGCATGGCTTTGATGTTTCTGCCTCTCGCACATCTCTTGCATCTCCCCTTCTCCCCACTCATGCAGGCACCACCTTACCACCTCTTCATCACTCACCACCCCCTTATCACCTCTTACCTAGACTATCGCCACAGCCTCGTGGGGGTTGGGGCTCCCCACGGTGCATGTAATTCTTCTGAATTAACTTCAGTGGCTCCCTATTGCCTCCAGAGAGGCTTTTAAAGCCATGCTCAGACCTGGCTCCCCTTCCTTGATAGCCTTCTTGCACATTCTGGCTCCTTCTTCACCTTGTGATGCAGCCAGGCTGACTTTCCCTCTTTTCCTCCAGCCACTCTTACCTTCTGTCCCCATGTCTGTTCACTGGCTGCTCCCCATGAGTGGAATGCTCTCTCTCCTCACCTCCTCCTCTTCTGACTTCCTTCAAGGTACAGCTCAGGTTACATCTTCAGCATTAAGATTTACCCCATCCCCCTTTCCCCAATTACTAGCACCTTCCATCTCAAATGACTTTGTAGTTGTGTACGCTTTAAAAATAAATGTGTATTTATTCACTTCCTGTCTTCACTGTACAGATTTTTATATGTACTCATTGTCTCCCTCTATAGTAAAACCCCATTTTCCTTCCCTGTGGAATTGTTTCTTTGTGTCTTTAGGTCTTGGCTGGTTCAGGAATGGATGGACACCAACACTGTCCTAATTTTGAAATAAATTCAATGTGGACCAAGGTGGGAGAGCAGATTTATCTCTGCCAGACCCAGGCAGGAGCATTAGCCCCTTCTGATTTTCATGAAAACTCAGAGACCCAGCTTCAGGGAGAAGTGGGGGTGGGGGTGGGGAAGAGGACCCTTGAAGACCAGCTTTCAAGTCAGCGGCACATTTGGGGAAGATGAGGTCCACCGTGGGCTGGGAGCTGGCAAACACTTCTGCCATCACTTCCCAAAACACGTTTCTTTCTAAGGCATAACCCTGCTCTTGTGAAGTCAATCATTTAATTAAGGGGAACTCATGATTTGGGACATTCCCTGGATTACTCAGCACATTTTTCCCCCTCAGAGTTTTTCCAGGTTTCAGAAAAGTGTTAGGACAATGACTTCACTCAATGAAATCAGTTAAATTGTCTAATGTAGAAGCGCCCTCACGTTGACTTTCTCAGGATGAGGATTCCAGGAAAACTCATTAGCTAGAACTGGTCCTCCCTCTTCACCACAGCAACTCCTGTTCATGTGCCTTTCTGCAAAGTAGTTTCCTCCCAAAGTCGAGGAAGTGAGTGAAAGCACAGCCACGCTCCAGCTTCTCCCTTCACTCTCCTTTCTCTGCTCAGGACTGCGGCCTCAATCCCCTTCACTCACTCACGCCTCTGACTCTCTATTCTCACTGAAGCATGGGCACCAAATACACCTACAGCCCAGTTACAGCTGCCCTTCCACTCTGCTGCATACCCAAGACCCAAGTGGGCCTCCCAGCATCTCACACCTCATTGCCAAAGATACCAGACTCTTTCTTCTAAGAGATAACCAGGATGAACTAGCTGGGGCTTCACCCCATGACACTGACCTGCAGGGGACATGCTCTCTCCTTGGGATGTGGTGGGATAGCATTTCTCCCTGTCGTGGTCTAGAGACCATGATATTTCAGACCAAATGCTCTGCTGGCTTTCACTGTACTTGCCCCACACCATGGACACCATTGCTAGGGTAGCCCTCCACCAGCTGCCACCTTCTCCTCAATCCCTTCAGGGGGCAGGGGATTCTCTATGGCAGGAGCCTCCCTCTATCCCTGGATGGCTGTGCCTTTTCCATGTGTTCACAAACCATCCTTGGCAGCTAGGGGGTGCCACAGTGTCTAGAGCTTTGAGCCTGGAGATCAAGATATGAGTTCAAATCTAGCCTCAGATATTTACTGGCTGATTGGCCTTGGGAAAGTCATTTTTTAACCTCTGTCTGTCTCAGTTTCATCAGCTGTAAAGTGAGGATAATAACACTGCCTACCTCACAGAGCTGTTGTGAGGGTCAAATGAGAAAATAAGTATAAAGTGCTTAGCCTGGTTGGCAGATAGTGTCGTGTAAATGTTATCTCCTTCCCCTTCCCAACCCCCTCCTCCTCTTCCTCCTCATCTCTTTAAAGAGCCATTTAAGAGTTTTCCCAGAAATCCCAGCCAAGCTGCACTCCAATTTGATAGCCTCTGTTTTTCTCTTCCCTTTCTTGAACATCTTGAGGATGTCCTCAGGGTCTAGGCTAGGTGTAGAAAGAGGGAACTAAAAGAAACATTAGGGCAGCCGGGTGGTATGGCAGTGAATAGAGCAATGGGCCTGGAGTCAGGAAAACTCATCTTGAGTTCAATTCCAGGCTCAGATACTTAGCTGTGTGACCCTGGGCAAGTCACTTAACTTTGTTTCCTTCAGTTTCCTCATCTGTAAAATGAGCTGGAGAAGGAAATAGCAAACCCCTCCAGCACCTCTGGCAAGAAAACCCCAAATGGGGTCACAAAGAGTTGGACATGACTTAACAACAAAAGAAATGTGTGCATACATTTAAAATAAAGTCACTTCCATCTTCCTCTGAGAGATAAGGGCCTGAGTTGTGGAGCACAGCACACCCTCTGCTTTTTAGACAGCTGTGTTTTTTTTCTTCTTTCTTCCTCTTTGAAATTCTTGGTTGTAAAAGATGGTGTCTGAGAGGGAGAGGAGGAAGGGATGCCTTGAGTAGTGCAGGTGATGTAAAAACTAAAGGCAGTAACACAGTGGTATTTAAAATAAATAGAATTAAAACAGGTAGCTGCCAGAAGACTTGAATCCTAAGAAGAGAGGTTTTGTGAAATGCTGTAAATTGGGCCAGAAGTTAAGGAAGATTACTTTTTTTTTTAATGTAATTCATTCATTACCAATGATAATGAAGATCCCGGAATTCTGGTTGTATCAAGGATTAAAGATTTTTAAATAAGGCTCTGTCTTTGGAAAATGCCCTTCCTGGGTCCACATGGGTGTGGATAATTTGGGCCCCAGGGGCTGGTTCTCCTTGGCCTCCATTTCCTGTCCCTGCTGGGCATGTTTTGGACTCCATCTCTCCCTTTTCTTGGAGGAGGATTGGCCCAAACTCCATACTTGACTTCAGCTCTTAACTTGTGGGCACCCTGCCTGATTTCCTGGTTTCCGTCACAGGACTGTCATGTCTGGAACAATCACTTGGGAGAGGAAGGAGTCTTATTGCATTTGGACACAGAGGACAGTGTCCAGGAACAGGGAGTGTGAATGGGAAAGAGGGGTATTCAGCCTGGAGATCAGGACAGGCTTCCTCAGCATTGGAGTTGCCCAGAATGGAGTGGGTTTTGTGGATGCATTGGCTAGATGTCTGATTTGGGGGAATGTGAGAGCCCGGATTCTGTTCAGTTGTGATTAGGTCTGAAGGCTGCTGAAGATTCATTTACCTCTGGGATGCTGCCATGAAATGATAAAATTAGATGAGCTTGGTAAGGGAGACAGTGCTGGATGAGGCTGGTCTTTGGGGCCTCACTCTGCCATTGATTCTCTCCTTCCTCCCCCAGACTGCCAAAAAAGCTTTAATCTTACCGGTAAAGAAGTCCGGGAAGATGCTGCCCTTGGAGGGTCCCCATTTCACCATCTCACTAGATCTGAGTTCACCAGGCAGGGAAGGCAGCCTCTGGGAATGGGGGCTGCAAGCTCTCCTGGGATGGTTGGTGTGTCCTGCGTCATGATGCACCAAATCACAAAGTGGAGTTTACATTTATCACCTCCAGAAGGGACCCACAGGGAAGCGATGATGGACCCCCTCAGCTCCCTGTGGTGCCCATTGTCTTCAGAAAGCAAATAGCAGCAGCAACAGTAATAATGCCCCCAGGAAAAATAGGTGACCCTCTGCTTATCTACTGCCTTGAGCTTTGCACCATATCAAGCTTTTATTAGATCCTCTCAAGAGCCCTGAGAAGTGGGTGCTGCCAATAGAACCATCTCCTTTCAGAGGAAGAAGCTAAGCCTGAAGTTATGTGATGTGCTGATGCACACAGAGCTAGGAAATGTCCAAGGGGTGATTTGAACCTGGAGCATCCTGACTCTGCCCCCAGCTCTCTACCCCTCATACCACACTGCATCCCCACAGGAATCACTTCTGGGCTGTGTCTGTACCCATGAGCTCACCTGAGCCTGGCCTGAGAGGTCACAACTAGAGGTATGATTAGCCCAGTTCCACTTTACAAATGAGAAGACTGAGGATCACGCAGAGCCAACCTCAGAGGTGGTGTTTGAACTCAGCTCTTCCTGGCTGTGAATCCCTTTCCACTTTATTTTAATGTCTCTCAACAGAAATTATATGTAGTCTATTTAAATGATAGCTGATATTTTCATAGTCCTTTAACACTGGCAAAGCCTGGCATCTATGCTATTGCCCCTGGGCATTCCCAAAACTGTGACGTACATACTAAAGCTATTATCCCAAGCCTATTTTACAGATGAGGAAACGGATGCTTAGGGAGTTCAAATGACCTGTCCACATAGCTAAGTAACTATCAGAGGCAGGATTCGCACCCAAGTTAAGCCTTCCTGTCTCCCATCCTTCCCTAGTTGCATCTTTGGGAAGGACACTGACTCATATTGTCACTGACCCTAGGCAAGAGTTTCACTTGCCTGCTTGACTGAGGAAGTGGGCTTGACTCCTTGGGCCAGAGGTAATAACAATAAATAACCCCTGACATGTCCATGGTACTTGCCGTGTGCCAGGCACTGTGCTAAACATCATACAATTGTTATCTCATTTGATCCTCACAATGACCTTGGGAATGGGTGCTGTTATTGCCTCCTATTTTCACACATGAGGAAACTGAGGCAGACAGGGGTTACATGACTTACTCAGGGTCACCCAACTAGAAAGTCACATTCAGACTCAGGTCTCCCTCATTTCAGGACCAGCGCTCTGTCCAGTGGACCACTTACCTGCCAGCTGTTGTCTTAGAAGAGAGCCCTAATTGAGGCTGAGACACCTGGACAGGATGCCAGCTTGCTTTCTTTCTCCCCCACTTGGCCAAGGGCTTCCCCACTTCTTTGCCAACTGGAGTTCATCAGCTGGGGAGATTTTCCATAATCAATACAGTCTGCAATAAAAATCCATTACCTTTCTGCAACTACAGAGGACCAGGGGGCTGCTCCAGAGTCTCTCATTTCTCTCCATCTCCCTCATCTTCTGCCTCCCATCAGCCACAAGGTCCTGCTGTTGCCACCCCCGCAAGCATCAACTCTCCTGTCCACCCCCTCTTCTCCATTCTCCATTCCCACTGGCCCCATCCTCACTCAGGCTTGGTAATAGCACAATTACCTTCTCACACAGTAGCCTCTCACCCCCGCAATCCTGCCTGTGTAGGCTGCCATATTCATTTTCCTAATTCCAAGCTCAGGCAATGTCCCTCACCTGCCTACAGTGACTTCCCATTGCCCATAGGAAAAAATCCAAACTAAAAGGAGCTGCAGGCAGACACCTCCCTATCTGCTCAGTCTTTATTCTTTCTTCTGTCTTCTACTAGCATGGGGTCCCTCTAACGGGACCTATCTGCTACCTTCTGAAAATAGCGGGTGTTTTCTCTGCAACTGGGAGGGTTAGTCAAGTACCTGCCTCTTAGCTACCTCTCTTCTCTAATCCCGGGCCCTGCCTGCAAGAAATCAGTCTTTTGTGGAAATAGAAAACCATGGTGACCTGTCCTTGACTTTGGCATCATTGTTTGGAGAGAGGCTGTGGCTTGGCTGGATCCCTATTAACCCCATCACCCCCATCCTCTCCATCATCCACATCATCCCCATCACCCTCATCCTCTCCATCACTCCCATCCTCTCCATCATCTCCATCACCCCCATCCTTTCCTTCCTCTCCATCACCCCATCCTCTCAATCATTCCCATCACCCCCATCCTCTCCATTATCCCCATCAACCCATCCTCTCCATCATCTCCATCACTCCCATCCTCTCCATCATCCCCATCACCCCATCTGTAGCAGCAAGCACTCCGGCGTCCTCAGGGTTTGCTGCCACCACAGGTTCTTGGATCTGCTTTGTTAAAGGAAAGCAACTCAAAATGGGTTAACAAGCTTACTTTAATCAGTCAGACCATATATCATTTACCTTGTTCAGGGGAAAAAGGTCAGCACCCCGAACTTCAAAGTATACAGGCAGAATTATCAAGACAGAAACAGATCAAGTAGACAGCTTTCCAAACTGTCCAGCCATTACATCCATACCCAGTCAACATCTGGGTTTCAACATCTGGGTTTTTCAAAGCTGGGGAGCCTCTGGATAACGGCTTCCCAGAATCCAGATCAAATCACAGAACACTTCTCAAAGTGAGCCCCAAAACAAAGCCACACATCAGGGCTTATATAGCCTTCTCCTGGCTCAGAGAATGTAACAACCTTATTGACCCACTGGCCAATCAAAAAGTATCAACTGAAAAACAAGCCTCCCACCCCAGGCTTGAGGTGCACTTTAGCCTAGGGGCAGGGAAGATCTTCAAATTTGCATTTCCATCACCCCATCCTCTCCATCATCTCCATCACCTCTATCATTTCCATCATCCCCATCACCCTCACCATCCATAGCATCCTATCTGCTACTGGGATTGTCTTTAAAATGCTTGTAGTGACTCTATGGATAGGATTATTATCCTATTATCCTATTATTATATTATTATCCTATACAGTTGAAGGAATGGCCTTGCAGGGGATATAAGGAAAAAAGGACACAAGCCTTTATTAAACACTGACCACATGCCAGGTGCTGTGCAGGCTTTGAAGTCATGGGGATGGATGTCCCTGATTCCCAGGCCAGTGCTCCATCCGCTGTATCAGATATCTGCCCTAGGAGAAGCTTCCATTCCTGTCTCTCCTGGGTGGGCAATAAGCTCCTGGAGGGAAAGAACAGCTTCCTCTTTTATCCCCCAGCATTATGCCTCGAATGCAGCAGGCGCTTCATAAATGCTCATTGACAGCTAAGACCTAGCTGCTCTCCCAGTGTTAGAAGGGGAGTTCCTTGAGAGCAGGGACTGCCCTGCTTCCCTTCTGTATCCTCAGCACTTTGCACTCAGCAAGTGCTTAATATATGCCTTGGCATTCATCCATCAGATCAGGGAAGTGTGTGCTGTCCATGGTGCTGGCCTCTGGGAGTCCAAGTTGAAGAGGAATTTTCCATGGATGGTGAGATGCTTTAGGGCCTCATGTCTGAGGACTGCACCACGTCCCAGAACACTAAGTCTTGAAGGCAGCCAGGATGCAGAGGAAAGGAAAGACAGCGTTCCAGGTATGGGGACCCTCCAATGCAAGGGCATGGGGATGGGGAGCCCAGTGGTGGGCCTGGAGTACCAGAGCTGGCCTATCTGGATCACAGAGAGTCAAGTGGAAGAAGACAGGAAAGCTAGGAAAGAGACACAGGGACTGAACTGTCTAACAGCGGGCCTGGGAGTCAGGCAGCTTTAAGTTCAAATCTGGCCTGAGACATTCACTGTCTGTGTGACTCTGGGAAAGGCACTTAATCTCTGGCCACCTCATTTTCATCATCTACAGAGTGGGGATAACAGGAGCACCTGACTCCAGGATTGTTGTGAGGGCAAAGTCAGGTATCCGTGAAGCACTTTGCAAACCTCACAGCACTATAAATGATGAAAGCAGGAAGTTAGAGGATTTTTTGAGCAGGGGAGTGCCGTAGTCAGACTTGTTTGCACTTTACCAGCATGTTGGCAGCTGTCTGGACAGAAGGAAGGTTTGAGGAGGGTCTGCAATCATCCAGGTGAGAGGCTGAGAGGGTCTGAGTTAGGATGGGGCTGAATGCGGCAGGACAAGGGAGAGAGATGTGTGTGGGAAGGTGGGATCAGTAAGTTAAGGCCACCATTCGACTCTGTGGGGAGTCCAGGCCTGACCCTGAGCCTGGTGAATAGGATGGTGGGCTCCCCAAAAGCAACAGATGAATTGGGAGAGGGGAGCATTTGGGGGCAGACCTCCCAAGGTCTGTTTTGGGCCTGTGGAGTTTACACTCACCCAGCGCTTTAGGCTGCTAACCTTATTATTATGGATCTTATGCTGTGTTTGACCATCACCTGACAACAGTGTTGCAGGGGATTTATTACAAGTGGTGTTTTTTCCATTTAACAGATGGGGAAACTGAGGCTCTCATCCAATATTAACACAGCTGCCAGAGTCTCTGGGCTTGGAAAGCCTCAGAGACCAAATGCTCCCTGAGGCATGTGCCCCTCTGCTGTGTACCAACAGGTGGTCAGTCATTCAGTCTCTGTTCAAAGACCTCCGGGGTAGAGGAACCCACCACCTCCTAGGGCAGCCCATCCTACCTGGGCAGCTTCCACTGTTGGGAAGTTCATCCTGCCATTCAACCTAAATCTGCTACTTTGAAACCCTCCCCCTTCCCACCCCATGCACTTCCTGGTCTTGGCCTCTGGGCTAATCCACAGGACAGAAATGTCTGAAATCCCATGCCCTTCTTAAATCTGAGATCGTGAGCCTCTGACCAAGTCCAGTGTTCTCTCTCCTGTATGAGGCTGCACAAGGCTGTTCAGCATTAGTTTATATTCAACAACAGATTCCTTTAAACTGGAAAATGCCAGGCCTGGAGGCAGAACATGAGCAGAATCCCAGATAATAGAAAGGGGACTCTTTTCCCCTTGGCTTGAATTTTAAAGATCTTTTACTTATTCAAATTAAGTCATGTTCAATAAAAATGCCCAGTTCTTTCTAGTTCTGTTAAAAATGTAAGAGTCTTTACCATTTTAAAAGGAAAAGTTCCTGTGTGTTAAGTTGTAAAAAACCATCCCGTCCCCTTACCCCCCAGTGTTCATACCGAAGTTGACGCCATTTTGCCAGTGTCCGTGGAAGGCCAATATTCTTCAGGCTTATGGACCCACTATCTTCACCTTTGGCTGAGCTAGCCTCTTGCCTTAGGCACAAGTCTATGATTCCAACTATTTGGGTTCCTACTGAGACCAGGAGGAGGGGAGGGGTGGGCCTGATCACTCTTCTCCATAGTCTAGGGAACCATCCCATGACAAAACAAACACCAAGATATGGGACTGGGAACAGCTGGTAAAGGCTTGAGAGGCCACCATTCCTCTCATTCACAGAATGAGCGGGCATTCGTTGAGCTCATAGGTCTACAAAGCCCTGCTTGGGCCCTGGGGATGAAAAGAGAGCTAAGGAGGGAACCCACAACCAAGGAGGGGACAAGTTCATTTGAAGCAGAAAGGCAGATAATGAGAGATCTGGAAGGGGAGACAGGCAGCTGTTCACTCACTCAATCGACCAGCATTTATCATGTATCTGGCACTGTGCTAAGTGCCAGAGGCAGAGACAAAGTAAAATGACTTAGGTCCCCAAAGCTTATGTCCTAATGGGGAGACAGCAGGCAGAAATCAGAAAAGACAAGACTGTGACAATCCTGATGGAAGCGGGGCCTGCAGGTGATGGTCACAGGCCTTAGCAAGGACTTGGAGGGGCAAAGAGTCCAAGACTTCAAGGAAGATCTCATGGCAAAGGCATCCTTTGACCGATTTTGGCACAGTGTTGGGGAACGATTGCTGCCAATGAGAGCTGTCCCCAGGTGGAAGGGGCTATTTCAGGAGGTGGTGAGTTTGCCCTCCCTGGAGGTCAGAAAACAAAGATTGGACAGCAACTGGTCCCATATAACAGGGATGTTGTGGTCCAGTCATTTCAGTCATGTCCAACTCCCCATGGCACCATTTGGGGTTTTCTTGGCAGAGATGCTGGAGTGGTTTGCCATTTCCTTCTCCAGCTCATTTTATAGATGAGAAACTGAGGCAAACAGTGTGAAGTGACTTACCCAGGGTCACACAACTATCAAATGCTTGAGATGAGCCTTCCTCACTCCAGGCCTGGAGCCCTATCTACTCACTGCACCGCCAGGCCCACCTGGAAGGGTACCTTTGGTGTACAGACTGGGTTAGAGGGCAGAGGTCTTTTCCAGATCTCAAGCTCTGATTCTGTGACTTGGGTCATGGAGAAATAGGGGTGGGGTGTGACAGTGGCTTCACCAGGAAAAGACAGAGAAGGTGAGAATTCATTCTGGGTAACTAGGCAAGAGAGCATGAGTGGGCAAGATGGGAATGGGGACATACGGCAGAGGGGTGGGGGGGGGGGGGCTGTTGGGTTCAGTGTACGTGTAGAGGGTTTGTAAAGGAAGAACTTAGCCAGGGAATCTTTTATAAACTTCCTTTCAGCTCTCAGGTTCTCACCAGGCCTCAGACAGCACTTTTTATCCCCATCCCAAATCTATTCAAAGGTACCTCCTAATTAGCATTGTATGGTTCTAATCAACATAAAAAACCAATTAAATATTCTAATCTGGAAATGTGAAACTCAGTGCTGAATTCCTTTCTCCCTTGTGGATTGCCCAAGGGGCTGTTGAACTGAGAACCTTATGTTTTGTAAGTAAAGACATAATTTTAGACTCTAATAGGGCTGATCACTCTGTCCCTGTGTCCTCAGCCTCAACATTGGCAGGTCTTACAGACTGAGAGGTGGCATCCGTGAGGGCCTCAATGACAAATGCCAATCAAGTGCCCCCAACTCTTCCAGGCTGGGGAGTTAACTGTGCAGAAAATTACATGAGAAATGAAGCATCATTTCACACACATAAAATTAATTCCTCATTTTTTTTAATGTGCAGCCCATCTCTCTTCTTAATAGGAAATAGAATCCTCAGCTGAGGGCCTTCACCATTCCGGGAAGGTGACAGTGAGATCTAGAACACTGTGCCGTTGGGCTCTGGCTGGCAGCTTGATGTAGGTACCAGTTACAGAGGTACTAAGGTGTCTGACCCTCGAGGATTAAGTGCAAAGAGGCTCTACAGGGTTGGGACTCAGAGGGGAATTATTTATTTATTTTAATGGGGAGGGAATTGAGGGAGAACACAGAAACTTAGGAAACTGCCCCTTAAAGTGAAGGTTGTTTGCTTTCCTCTAGAACCACAGACTCTGCAGGTATCGGCACCCCATCACGCCAAGAGATTCTGTTGGAAGTCTAAAGCCCCTGCCAGTTTCATGCTCAGCCACATCTGTCCCTGTCCCCACATTGGAATCCTGCCTCAGACCAGAAAGAGGCTTCTTCACAAGGGATGGACACATCCCATCTTCCCATGACGTTCCACTCTGAGAGATCAGCAGGAGTGGGACAGAAACAGATGAGGTGGGCTCCTAGTGTGGTGAAAGGCAGAAGGGAAGTGTTCATGTAAGAGACCAGGGTTAGAATCCTGCCTTGGTTATTTAGTGCCTTGGAGATGCCCTCGGAGGCACTTAGTCCATCCCAGATATAGATACAGAGTCTTTCTACTATATCCCCCCAAAACAGAGTCCACCTGCTGCTGAAAGAGTCCCAGAGAGGGGGGAGCACATGGCACCTTGGTCACAGCATTGTCTTCGGATCAAACCTGGCTTCTTTGAATTGTCCTTCCCCCTGCTCCTGATTCTGCTCTCCAGGGCCAAGCAGCCCAAGCCTGGGCCCTCCATGGGGGGGGAGGGGGAGAAGGTGAGAGAAAGAGACAGACAGAGACAGAGACAGAAAGGAGAGAGAGAGACAGAGAGACACAGACAGAAAGGAGAGAGACAGACAGACACAGACAGAGACACAGACAGAAAGGAGACAGAGAGACAGAGAGACAGAGAGAGAGAGAGAGAGAGAGAGAGAGAGAGAGAGAGAGAGAGAGA
>NW_027186299.1:2339645-2372145 GCF_028583685.1 Petaurus breviceps papuanus
AGAGAGAGAGAGAGAGAGAGAGAGAGAGAGAGAGAGAGAGAGAGAGAGAGAGAGAGAGAGAGAAGAGCCAGCCTTTCTGAACACTTGATTGGAGCCAGCCTGTCACCCTGGAGTTTTTTTTTCCAGCTTAAATGTGCCCCTTATATTCACCATCTTTTTTGCCAACCCATATGCCCTAGTTACCAATTGGCTTAGAGTCATAGAAGCAGCTGGTAGCATGGTGGACAGAAAATCGGGCCTGGAGTCAGGGAGACCTGAGTTCAAATATGGCCTCAGACACTTAAGGTGACTTTGGGCAAATCCTCAAAAAGAAATGGAGATAGTAACAGCACTTCTCCCCCCATGGCAGGATCAAATGAGAGGACACTTGTAAAGTTCTTAGCACGGCTCCAGGCACACAGTCAGGATTCTGTAAACGTTTCTTCCTTACCGTTGCTTCTTAAAGCATGGCACCAGCGTTCTTAAGCAGGAGGACGGAGGCCATCGCCTCCCGATTCTCCCAGATGCCATCGCCAGTTTTAGCTGTCTCTCCACACTGCTGGCTCTTGCTGAGTCTGTGGTCCAGACCGATGTAAATGACACTTCCTACCCTCACTCAGATCCACATCATCCCAGTCTAATGGGATGGAAATTGGGGAAATCACTGATTTCTGACTTCTCTCCAGACTGTCTTAGTGACCTGAGAGATGCTCTATCTCTGACACATTTCCTAGGTACCAGCCCCAGGGCTAAGGGCTGGGGATACAGCTGAGCCCTCAGGAAGCTTATATTCTAATGGAGGAGACAATGCATCAATCACTAAGAATAAAGTGGAAGGAGGAAGAAACAGCTGGGGTGGGGGCAGGGCAGGATGCTTTCTTGAAGATGTGTGATGTGAGCTCATTCTTGAAGGAAGCCAGGAAAGCCAAGAGACTAGGGGGAACACTGGGCATCCCGAGACAAAGGCAATGGGAAGGAGGGGGAGTAGAACTGGTTTCGCCTCAAAGCTGGGATTATGTGCATTTCATGCCCCATTCACTGAATTCAACAAACTTTCACTCAAATGCCTGAACTTGACTTTCCCTAAGGCTCTGGCCTTGGGCTAGGAGGTTGAGGAAGGTTCTAGCAGGGTGTGGAGTGACATGCACAGAAATCAACCTTTCTGTGTTTAGCAAAGCACCTTGAACTTTTTGCTGGAAAACAGATGGGTTTTCTTGAATTAAATTTTCTAGCTTGTAAGTGAAGAGAAAGCTAAACAGGGTGACCCAGGAGAATCAAGAGTGAGATCACTTCTGGCTGGTGCTGGGCTGGGATCACGGAAGGCCTCATGGAAGTGGTGTCACCTAAACTGGGCTTTCCAGAAGAATTCCAGGTGGATTTCAAGATTGGGAAGGAAGTTGTTACAGGAGCACAGAATGAATGCTCAGTCTGGGAGAGACCTGGGACACAGCACAGAAGAGTCATGGAAAGTAGAAAGTTAGCACTGCTGCTCTGTCATAACCATCTAGTCCCTCTGGCCCAAGGTCCCACAGCTAGCTTGGACAGCCCGGGGCTTGAACTCTGGGCCCCTCATTCCTCCCCTGGTCCCATCTTCCTAATTCAAGTTCAACATTTGACAGATGTGGAAAGGATATAGGGAATGATATTGTTTTCTGAAGTTCAGCATTTGGCAGATGAGGAAACTGAGGAAGCCTAAGGAGGGTAAGTAATGTGCCCAATCCCTAGATGGCAGAGGCAGAGTTTGAAGCCAGGTCCTCTGAGGCCAAAGCCAGAGCTCTTTTCGCTGTCCTATCTGGACCAGTCAATGTCAGGGATCCTTAGAACATCCCCACTCTAGAACCAGCTCTCTGATGTCACTTTTAGTCATTCCCAGGAGCAGAAATGTGGGACAGTTACTGCATTACACGTGGCACCAGACACCCTTGGGGGGGGGGAGTCTTGATGTCATTTACCATTCTTCTGCCTTCTCCAGCAGGCATAATAAACAACAAGGTCCTGTATCTGCAGCGTGGCTCACGTCTGCCTTTGCCCGAGCAGCCTGCCTGTAAAATCACTTGGCTGTGAGGGGAAATGAGTTCCTGCCTGCTTTAAATGATGAAGAGGTCCTGCGGCCCCAGCACCCAGGGCTCAGGTAGGTAGTTTTCGAAATGAAAATATTTTATTCCAATGTTCCTGCAAGCGTCTGGGCTGGGAGGAAAGAGAATAAGAAAATTCTGTGCCTGGATCTAGACCTCAGAAACTATGCAGGCTAGCCTCTGCTAGCCCTAAAGCTTTATTTTACACAGACAGAAACTGGGGCACAGAGTGGATAAAGGATTTACCAAAGGTCACACTTAGGGTCATAGATCTCAGAGGCCACCAAGTCTAAGACCCAGAGACATGTCCAAAGTCAAACAGGATTAAATTGCAGAGGTTAGATTTGAAACCAGCTCCTCTGACTCTGGAGAACATGCTTCTTCCATATTTGAAGACAGCTAGTATGACCTAAATCTCTGCTCCAAGCCCAACATCCCCAGCTCCTTCCATCGATCTTCTTGTGACATCCGAAATCTTTGGGGCATTGACTTGACCTATTGGCACAGGAGGCTAATCCCAGATCCTGGTGATTGTGAGTCATTGGGCAAACTTAGGTTTGGAATGCAAGGATCTAGGTTTTAATCTTGGTTCTTCCACTTACTATAAGGAGGACCTCCCTGACCCACAATTTCCTCCTTTATAAAATGAAACGGTTGGACTAGACAGCTTCTGAGTTCCCTGCTGGTCCTAAAGCTGTATCCCATGAATTACCAGCTAATTGACCTAGGAAAAATCACTGGACTTTCCTGGTCTCAGTTTCCTCATCTGTCAAATGAAGGGGTTGGACTAGCTGCCCTCTTATTTATAAATCCATGGTTGTCTCAGCTTTGCTCCCATATAACCAGAAGGTATCAGATGATTTCCATGGAGATTCCAGAAGTCAGTGCTGTGTATAGAATGGGATGAGTCTGTAATCTCCTGTCACAATCTCACACATGATGATGGCCCAGCTTGCCCTTCTATTGAATGATAGCCTGGGTTCCCTACAGAGTAACTCTAAGAGCTGGCTGCCCAAGCATTTCAAAGTCTCATTTGAACGTATCATGTCTTCAGACCATCTGGGTGCAATCACCCATAGGTCAAGAAGGTCCGGGCATCCAGAGGCGTCCTGAGCTGACAGGAGCATCCTGGATGCTCCAGGAACAAGAACCTCCATCTCTCTGCTCCAGCATTGTCTCTGGCTGTCCCTCATGCCTGGAACACTATCCCTCCTCTGCCCTGACTTTGAATCTCAACCAATATCCTGCCTTCTCCAGGAAGGTTTCCCCAGTCCCTTTCCCTCTGACAATAGTTTCCTACTTATCCTGTGTATACTTGGTTTTGCATTATATGTGTTCGCATGTTGTTTCCCTCATTAGTTTGTAAGCTCCTCAAGGACACAGCCTGACTTTAGCCTCTTTTTGTATCCCAGCATTTAGCACAGTGTTTAGCATGTAGTAGGGGCTTGATAAGTGTTTATTGCTTGATCATTATCCTTTACCTTTTGACTGTGCCCCAATACCTGTTGACCCTGTACATCTATGACTAACACTTCAAGGCCAAAGAAGTGGGGGTTGGGGGGAGTTGTCTCAGCTCATTCCCAAGCCATGACTCAAGGGATATTTTAGGAAGCAGCTGATAGGAAATTTGGTGGAGGCTGGATGGATTTTACTCAAAGACAGACCCAACTTTTTAGGAAATAGGGGTTGGGATCACACATTTGAAGGAAACTCAAAAGCCCATGGATCTCAGGGAAATTTCTAGATCTTTAGAGGCATGTAAATGAAGTAGAAACAAAAGCTTTTCTAATTTTAGACTACATGAGACATAGACACATTAGCAGTCCTACAGGTAGGAAGACAAATGACCTGGATGACCTTTCCAGGTGATCTATTGTTCATAGTTGTTCTGTGAAGTGTCTACCTGGGAGGCAGGAGGAGGTGAAGGAGAAGCAGGAGAAAGGAAAGAGAGAGACACAGAGACAAAGAGACTTCGACACAGAGAAACAGAGGCAGATAGAAAGACAGAGAAGACAGAGCCTATGAGTTTGAGAATCATAGCACTGGAAAGCACATCTAGAACCCACCCAGTCCAGCTATATCTCACAAAGAATTCTCTGTACAACAACATACCTAACAAGTGACCAGTTTTTGCTTAAAGAAATCCTGCGTGTGTGTGTGTATGTGTTGTGGGGGGGGGGTGTTCTCTTGAGAAAAGTCAGCCCTAATTGTTAGGATTTTACCCCTTTTAAATTAAGTTTAATTTGCTCTCCTCCACCCTTCTAATCCCCACTCCTGTCCCACCTGTGGCTCCATGGGCTGAGGAGTTCACCTCTTCTATAAGACAATCTTCCAGGTACCAGAAGAGAACTAACATTTCCTACCTCCTTCCCCTCAGCAGGACTGATCGTCACCAAGAAGAACTAAATGTCACCAGTTCCTTTATCCCAGGTAAATGCTTTCAAGACCTCCCACCCTGGCCCCATCCCAATCTTCCAGATACTCTCCAGCTTCCAGTCCTCTTTACAATGTATTACTCAGAACTGAGCCCATGAACCCAGATTTCATTTGATCAGGGCAGAATAAACATGTTTCTCCATTCCCTCATTCCAGATGCTGGGCCTCTCCTAATAGAGCTTAGCATGTCATTAGCTTTTTAACCTAAGTGTATTATTTTGCATTTATCACCATTAGATTTTCTGTTATTAAATTTGGCTCAACAATCTGGTCTATCTCTGTGGATCTCAGCCCTGTTGTCCAGGGTGTTGACTGTCCCTCTCAACTTTGTGTCATCCGAAAATTCGATAAACTCTCCCTTGATGCTTTTATCCAAGTCGATGCTAAATGTATTAACTGGCTCAAGGCTAATTAAACAAAACCAAGTGCAGATCCCTGAGGTACTTCACTAGGAACTTCCTCCTCAGCTGACATTCAGTCATTGACTGCTGTTGTTGAGGTCAGGCATTCCACCAGTCCCAAAGCCACCCAGTTAAGTTATCATTTAGCCCATGTTTCTCCAGTTTTTCCACAAGAATAGTTTGAGAGACTTTGTCAACTCAAATGCCTAAATACATGAAAAAAATGAAATTTCCTCCTGATGCCTAACTCCTGGGGATCTCTTCCACCAAGAGATGACAATTTAGAAGGACAGTCCCAGGGTTGGAAATTGGAAGTTCAATTTGCTCAGGATCATGAAGCTAATGGTTGCTTAAAATGGGATTTAAACCTAGGGCCTCCTGCCTCTAAATCCAGCATAATATTCATTATACTAGTTACTTCCCAAAATGCTTTGCTAAAATCCTTCTAAACTATGTCAACCGAATTCCTCTAATCAGCTAGTGGAGTAAGCCTGTTAGGAAGGAATCAAGGTTAGGATGGAATGGAATCTTCTTGCTGGAGCCAAGCTGGCTCTGGATGATCACTGCTTCCCTTTCTAAAAATTCAACAGGAATCCCTTTAATTGTATCACTTTGCCAGGAATTAAAGTCAAACTCCTTTGAACAGATTTTGCAGAATCCCCTTCTTTTCCCTTTCTTTTGACCCTTCTATTCTCTGGCTTCCAAAAGTCACTCACTGACAGTGTTTTAGAAATTACTTTGACTAATTCTTTAAGTACCTGAAGTTGTAGTTTGCTGGCTTTGATGTCTTCAGTTCATGAGGGGAAACTAGCTGCTTACTGGTGAATCCCTTTCTTACTGTTTAGGATTTTTCCTGAATATCCTTTGTTTTTTACATCATCTTCATTACCCAAAGCATCCTTCCCTACTCCCCAACACACTGAACTATCCCTTATAACAAAGAATAAAAAATTAAGGGGGGGGAAAAAGTAGCTGAAAAAAATTACTAACTCATCCATCAAGTTCAATGGTATATGTAGTAGTCCACCTCGATAGCCCCCCACTTCAGCAAAGAAGGAAAGAGCCCTAGTAAATCTACTTTTCCTTTGGGACTAAGCATAAGGGATCATTATAATTAAACACGTCCTGTTCCAATTCTTTTGTCTGTTGTTGCTGAGACACTGGCTAAATGATAATTGCTAATAATAAACTATTGCTGTTTCCCCCACCGTGCTCCTGTGGCCAGTGTGGCTATCACTCTCCTAGGTCTGCTCCCCAATTTGCACCAAGGTCATTTAAATCTTTATTCTTTTATGAGCTACATTTTCACTCTTAATATGAATTTAACAATTTTCCACAAACCTGGACATTTCTGTGCCCAGAAAACAAGAGGGAGGATTGTCGAAGACTGTTCCTCACAGCTGGGGTTTTATATCCATTGTGCTTTCATACAGTGAAGTAGATTCCATCCTATTCATGCATCTCCCTTTATTTAGTGATCCCCCAATCAATGGACAGCTAGTTTGTTTCCTACTGTTGTTGCTACTACAAAATGAACCGTTGACATATTTTGGTGGCAATTAGAGTGTTCTCCCTCCCTCCTACATTTTTGGCCTCCTTGGGCTATGTGCCTAGCAATGGGATATTTGGGTCAAAGGGTATGGACACTTTAGTTCTTTCTTATTTCAATTTCAAGTTGATTTCTGGAATGGATGGATCAGTTCACAACTCCACCAACTGCATATTAATGAGTGTGTCCATCTTTCCAAAGCTTCCAAGATGGACTATTCACATCTTTGTACCCCTTATGTGTCAGACACTGTGCCAAGTACATCATGAATAGTATCTCATTTTATATTCACAACAATCCTGTGAGGTAGGTGCTATTATTATCCCTAATTACAATTTAGGAAACTGAGGCAAGCAGAGTAAATGACTTGCCCATGGTCACACAGCTGGTTAGTGTTTGAGAACAAACTTCAACTAAGGTCTTCATGACTCTTCACAGAGCCACCAGCTGCCTAACAAGTATTCATGCCTCCATGGATCTGAGACACTCTGAGGGTCCAGCTGACTCTGATTTTCTATAATTCCATAACTTCCTCCAGTTAACACAAAGCAGTAAGGGAAAAACACTGGACTGAATCTCTGGGACAAATCCTCTGATTCTAGGTCTAGGGCTCTTTGCACTGAAATGAGGACTGATCCCAATAGAAGAATTAACTGATCCTTCATAATCTTACTTTTTCCTCACCCTTTGAAGGAGACAAGGGTTCCCATTTTATAGATGAGATCACTGAGGCTCAGAAAGGCCCATCACCTCTATGCCAGTTGTTTTCTTCTGGGTCCTCAGTGACTCAGCCTTTCAGGGTTGAAGGGTGGGTGGAGGACAAAGGAATGATGGAACCACAGCACTTTGTCCCTGCTGCCTGGTAGCAGCAGGAGCTTGTGGATTCCAAGGCACCAGCAGCGTGGGCGTTGTAGACAATGCTCACTCATCATGCCACGTGATGCTAGGATGATAAGGAAACGGGACGGCTGCCAAATTGGCTCATCCCCCCCATATTTTATGGAAACTTGAGAGTCGGGCAGACACCACAAGGAAGTCATCTCCTTTTGTCTCTCAACACTGAAGGGATAATTAGTCTTGGTAATAAAATTAAAGAAAGAAGACAAAAAGGCACTTCTTGCCTTATGTTCATAATTGAATTTCTTTAAAACAGTTTTACCAGAAAAACTTTCAGCTCCTTCCTGATTTTTAACTGTGTAAAGTTCTTATTTCCACAAAAGGATTGTTGGTTGGTTTTTAACTTGGGGGAAGAGGAAAGAGGAAAACTCTACTCTCCTGGTCTTTTCTGATAGTCAACTTGAGAAGTCAGCCTGTGTGTGTGTGTGACACACAATATGGAATACACATGTTCACACATGTACACACATGCATGTATATTAAATTTACATGTGTGGATACATATATATACATATATATATAAGAGGCTTAGATTGTCATCTCCCATGATGATTGATTTCTTCTAACATTCATTCATTCATTCGCTCAGCAAACATTAAGGGCCTGCTGTATGCAGAGCATCTCCATAATATGGAGCCGACAGGGCAGCTAGGAGGCAGGCAGCTTTGAATGGAGGATGGTGTTCCTGGACCCAGGTAGGAGTTCTAACTGATAATGGCCAACTGAGCGATCTGAGCACACAGATCACTTATCTGTGTGGACCCCATTTCCTCAGTTATTAAATGGTTATGACAGCATTTGCACTGTCTATCTCACAAGGCATTCCTGTGAAGGCAGCAAGCATTCATTAAGTGTTCCTTTGTATATGCTAAGGATACAAATAAGAACAAAAAGGGGAAAAATACTGTGCCTGCCTTCAAGATGCTTACAGTCTAATGGGGAGCCGGAAAGCTGGGGGAAGGGAAGATGTGCCAGACAGATGGAAGTGTCTGGGCTGGGGGCATGACTTTGTAAGTAAGGCAGAACCAGGGCAGGGAAGATGAAGGCTGTGCACACACTGAGGCTCCTGGAAGAACTTAGCAAGGAGAGAAGTGGGTGGACGTTGTGGAGGGATAGTCCAGGGTGATCAGGTCTTGCAAAATGAGGGGGCCCCCTGGGCACCAAAAGAAATTCCATGATGAGCCAGCAGGAGAGGAAACACAGTGTTGGCATCGAGGAAGTTAGGAATGGGGCAGGAAGAGATTTATAAGCCTGGAGGTATTAGAGGAATTCAGATTACTGAGGCCTGGGGGAGAACATCTTTTGACTGTACGGAGTAGGACCACATGGGCTTTGAAGGACCACATTTCTTACCTCCCAGGGCTGTTGTGGGAATCAGATGAGACATGTGTTTGTAAGGCACTCAGCACAGTGCCTGGCACACAGTAGGTACTTAATAAGTTTGGGCAGTGAAGGAGACAGAGCACCAGACCTCCAGTCAGGAAGACTCCTCTTCCTGAGTTCAAATCTGACCTAAAACACTTCTTAGCTGTGTGACCCTGGGCAAGTCACTTCACTCTGTTTGCCTCAGTTTCCTAATCTGTAAAATGAGCTGGAGAAGGAAATGGCAAACCCCAACAGTACCTTTGTTAGGAAAACCCTGAATGGGGTAACAGCGCTTTGGACATGACTGAAATGACTGCCCAACAACAAATAACAATGCTAATGACTACAACAACAATGAATGCTCCTCCCTACCCATCCCTCCTCTGTGCCTGAGTGAAGCCCAGAGCTTCTTTTCTCCTGAGACGTTACCTGCAGGAAGGACAGAGAATCACGAGATGTCTACTCTGGTTAATGGAGGAAGATGTCTGAGAATGAGGGGTGGGGGAGGCATGAGGAGAGACTGAAGCAGCCATGTTCAGGGCCCCAGGAGTTCTGGCTGGAATCCTATGGAATGAAGAGAGCAGACCCTGCCTGCAGAGACTGCCTTAACTTAGGAGATACTGCAAATGGAGAAAGATTCTTGGCAGGTGAAGCTGCTCAGCCTTGACCCAATCCCACCAGTAAGACATGTTCTACCCCCCCCCCCACCTGGAGAATAATTTCCCCTTCTAGTCACGCTAGAGCATATGCATGGAAACTGCCGACCACATCCCATTCCCTCCCATGTTAAGCCCACTTCAATGTGCTAATTGTGAAGGCATGTTCCTTGTCAGGTCTAGCCTGGAGCTAGTGGCATCCACATGACTTTAGAGTTTGCCAGCCGAGGTGGGATGGGAGCTGGAGCCCCTGCTTATCTACCAGACCCCAGATGTTTTCAGGAGCTTATGTCAGTGCAGAGATAAGTGACAGGCTATGGTGAGAGGGGCCTTATTAGAAGGGGTAGAGCTCAGAGGAAGGGGCGTCCACTGATTGCTTCGATGTCTCTGAAGGCTGACCAGGGGCCAATGAGTTACAATAACTGATAGGTTCCTGTTTCTCTAACACTATGGCTACCAAGCACTTTTCCCCTTACCTAATGGGAAATTCACAACCATCCTGAAAATCAGGCAGTGCAAATCCTATCTCCTGGTCACTGATGGGGAAATTAAAGCTCAGAAGAACATTGATCAAGGTCACACTTGTTCTCAGTGATGGGATAGTAATTTGGTGATACACAGGTCCTGTGATCTGGAAGCAACCTTAGGGCCCACCTGTTCTGAGTCCCTCATCCTAAAGCTGAGGAGGAGGAAGCCAAGAGATGGCAGAGGCTTGCTCAAGCTCACACAGCTGGCTGTTCTGACCCCATATCCTTTGTTCTTTTCTCCACACTAAATTTAGGGGCTATAGGGGGCTGAGGGTGAAGAGAAGTCCAAATGACCCTAGTTCTCTGTCCTGGACTCTGGCAGAGAGTTGTCAGAGTGAACATAGAAGTAGAATATGGGAGGTCTTAGTACAAATTCTACCTTTAGAATTCACTGGCTGGGACCTTTGGAAAATCATTTACCATCTTCCCTGAGACCCAATTCACTCATTCTCAAAGGGATTGATAATTAGGCCTTGAAAGGCAGTGCAGTGCAGTGAATAGAAACCCTGTCTCAGAGTCAAGGAAAACCCAGGCTCACATCTCAGCTCTGGTATTTATTGGCTGTGCAGCTCAAGTCAACTCACTTAACATCTCAGTGCTTACAAATTGGAGGGCAGGTGCAGATCTGTGCTAGTGAAGGGCTTTTCCTCATCCAGAGTTCACTACACCAATGAAATCTCAACTCCAGTGCAAAAGGGAAAGGGCGGGAGCATTTATTAAGTACCTCCTGTGTGCTGGACATTATGCTAAGCATTTATATTGCACCTACTATGTGTCAGACTCTATCAAACCTTTTACAATTATTATCCAATTTGATCCTCACAATAAGCTGGTGAGGTAGGTGCTGTTATCCCCATTTTGCAGTTAGGAAACTGAGACAGAAAGCAATTAAGTGACTTGCCCAGGGTTACTCAGCCCAATAAGTGTCTGAGGTTGTATTTGAACATAGGACTTCCTGACTCTAGACCCTGTACTTTATCCAATTCACCCCATATGTGTTGAGAAAGTGTCTAAAGGGCCAACCTCACAGGTTTTTTTTGAGACTCAAATGAGATCTGTATAGAGTGAGATATTGATGTCAGTTATTTGGAAAGAGCTTTGCCTTCAAGGACCTGGGTTCAAATCCTATCTCAGTCTCCCACATGTCCTTGGGTAAATCACTTAATCTCTAGGGGCTACAGATCCTTTCACTGTAAGATGGTGGAGTCAAACCAGATGTTTTGTGAGACCCCTTCCTACTCTACACTGATGATCCCATTATTCCAAATGGAGGAAGTTATGGAATCAGTAAAGCAGCATCCTCAGCCTGAGGGGAGGATCTAGGTAGATGGTCTCTATCCTCTGGCAGCTCAAGATCAATGCTCTGGGAGGCTGTCAATGAGCCCCATCCATCCTTCAAGATGTGAGCTCAATGATCCAGCTCCTACTTCCTTCCAGTGGAGTGAAAGCCAATGAGACTGAGGCTGATCCAGGGCTGCTGTGGATGAGCAGCCTAATTCTAAAAGCAGGGGGAGGGAAAACATTGAGATAAGAAGCAAGATGCTTTTTTTCTTTTATATTTGAATTGAGAAATGTCATTGAGATGCAGTTTGTATAAATCTACTTTCCAATAAATCTGTCCTCCTACACTGAAGAGGAAAATATTTACCTGAAATGGAAAAGAGAAACAAATGGGTTGACTGCCACTAAAGAAAATTAGAGAAGCTGGAGAAATCAAGGCAACCACAGCAAGTACCAAGTAAGAACTCACTTGAAATAAAGGAAAAAGGAGCATAATAGAAAATAAAAGGAACAACTGAATGGGAGAGAAAAAACAAGGGGGTTTTTAGAAGTACCAGTGAAACTGAGAAGGTCTTGGCAAGTTTAAGCAAGAAGAAGATAGAGGGTAATCCAATTACTGCACTCAGAAGTCAGAAAGGGGCAGGCACCATGAATTCAGAAGAGATGAAGAAGATTGCCAGGCCCTTTTCAGGGAGCCAGTCACAGCCACAGTTGGGGGGGGGGATCCAAACTCCCAGGATCAGAGTTGGGCATTAATCAGGAGAGGGCTTGGCACACAGGGCTCAAGGGAAGAAAGACACAATGTTGACAGAGACAGGAATAGAGAGGGAGTCAGAGACAGAAATAGATATGGAAAGTGAGTTAAAGACAGAGAGGGAGAGGGAGATGGAGATATAGATGGAGACAAAGATAGAGAGAGATTGGTTTAGTGGGTACCAAGAAGGACATGCATTCTCAGGAGAATAAAGAGACACATGGTTCTTTGTATGTAGTTCCAGAAGACCTAGGTTTGAATCCTAGCCATTTTTCATCTATAAAATAAAGAAGCCACATCAAGATGGCCTCGGAGTCCTTTCCAGTTCCAGAGTAGTGATTCTATGCAATTTAGAGCTCATCAGCAGACACACAGAATACGAATGCTTCTGGAGCTTTGGACTGGTACACTCATTTGGGAAAGAAATTTGAAATTATGCCAATAAAGTGGCTAAAATGTAGGCATAGAAACCAAGGAGATCATTGACGCAAAGAAATACTCTGTGTAAACCAAAAGATGCATAGAAGCACTTCTTGTGGTAGCAAAGACCTGAAACTAAGTCAATGGGGGAATGGCTAACCAAATTGTGGCACCTGAGTGTGTGGGAATATTACTGGGCTGTATGGAGTGAGGAATATGATAAATGCAGAGAAGCCAGGCAAGACTTACTGAAACTGATGCAGAGAAGAAAAAAAGCAGAGCTGAGAAAACAGCCAACAGAATGATGACAGAAATGCCAATGGAAAGAACACACACACACATACAAACACACACACACACACAAACACACATACCTGAAGGGTTGTAGAATCATCCAGAACAAGTCTAGTCCCAAAGAGGAGATAGGAGAAAATATGTCCCTTCATTCCTTTGCAGAGTTTAGCAGTCAATGGCTGTGTAACATAACCTATAGAGTCAGATTCTTTGCCATGTGTCAATTGAATTTACTGATTTATTTTTCCTTTTCATTTTCTTTTAAACTTATGTAGCTCTCTGGTGGGGTTGGGGAAGCACAGAAGGAGCCATCTAGGTGATATAAAAGCCAATGGTACCAACAACAATGGATTTTAAAAAGAAATACGTAAATCCAATATGAGTTGATGTCCATCATGCACATGGATTCTTGGGAAGACTCCTACCTTGGTCCAAACACATAAAAATTAACTCCTGTACAGTGAAAGTGGACCATTAACAATCCCCATAAAACATTAGGTGCACAATTATTCCCTGAAGGAAGACAGAATCAGATGGCTGATCTACACTCTGACATCTGTATGGAAGACTAGAGAATGGAGACACCTGAGGCAGGGAAATCCTGAGGCAGGAGCTATCTCAGTCAGGCTGAGAAGCGAGAAGAGCCTGAGCTGGGCCAGTATGGGTGGAGAGAAGAGAACAGAAGAGAGAAATGTTGAGGATGTTTGACAAGACCTGGAAACAGGATGAGGTGGGGGGGGGGAAGGGGAAAAGCAGAGCAAGATGATTGGTTGTCAGTCTGGGTGACCAGAAGGATGGTGGTGCCCTGAACAGAGACAGGAAAGTTAAGAGAATGAGTGAGTTTAGGGGAAAGATATTTCATTTAAGACATGTTGGCTTTGAAATTACTTTTGGTACCCTGGTGGAGGTGTCTAGTAGGTAGCTGGCAATTGAGACCAGAGCTCTGGAGGGAGGCTGGGACTATATATATATATATACACAGATCTGGGAGACATCTCCATAGAAATTATGAATAAACCTATGAAGATAATGTGACCCCCAAGAAAGATTAGAGAGAGAAGAGGATCCAAAGCAAAACCTTGGGGTCTACCTGTAGTGTTGAACATGGAAGCTGATATTGCAAAGGAAACTGAGGAGTGCCCATACTGATCTGAAGAGAGGCATTAGAACATGGGGAGAGTGCAGATTTTCTATATCTAGTCAACATCTCTGTGACTTCCTGTCATAGTAATGGAATTTAAAGATTGCTTTTTATTGGCTTGGTTTGGGGGTTAAATGTTAAGACCCAGAGCTTGTGAATCCCATTTGTGGGATGGACTTGTTGATATTAAGAGAAGGAGCCAAAGAGGGAGGAGCTGGTGCCATGTATCGAGAGAGGGCCAAGCTGAGAGAGGTCAGAAGAACTTTTGGGAGAAGTATCATGGAGACAGAGAGAGAGAATTTCCTGGGGCCAGAGTTGCAGAGAGAGAGACAGAGAGAGACAGAGAGAGAGAGAGACAGACAGAGAGAGAGAGACAGAGAGAGAGAGAGAGAGAGAGAGAGACAGAGAGAGAGACAGAGAGAGAGACAGAGAGAGAGACAGGGACAGAGAGAGAGAGACAGAGAGAGACAGAGACAGAGAGACAGAGAGAGACAAAGAGAGAGACAGAGAGACAGAGACAGAGACAGTGACAGAGACAGAGAGACAAAGAGACAGAGAGAGAGACAGAGAGAGAGAATTGCCAGCCAAAGCCTGCTGGATTGGCGCTGCCCAGAACTTTTGAGAACTGCCACCTGGAGCTGCCAATCACTGAGGAGGCATGACTCTGGTGCCAGTATTTTGTCTGTCTGTTTTGATGTTACTTTGTCAGAGTTGTTGATACAGGCCTCTTGTTGGGCCTAGGTTGATTTCACAGGCAGAAGGTGTATTGAAGAGGATGCCAGCAATGTACATAAATGTTGTGGTGTTTTGTTGAGCTTTGTCTTCCCAGGAAAAGAAACTGCTGAGAACTTGCCTTGGGTCAAGATGAAGAAAAGATCTGTCCTCAGGTATTGAATGCTGTGATGATATTGTCACCTAGTTGTGACCTAGGGGTGGATGATTTTTGTTCTTTCCACTACCCATTGAGAGGGTGCTTGGTGATAACAGATGATATTGTAATTCAGTTGTGATCATGGTGTGGAAAACTTCTAACCTTTGTACTTTGTGACTGAACAAATGAATGTACTTTGTTTAGAATTGGAAACTAATCTCCACTTGAGAAGAGAGACTTTGTGATTGACTAAATGAATGTACAACTCAGGGGTGGAGTACTTTGACTTTAGACTTTGTGATTGAATTGAGAATCTACTAAATAATTGAGTTACACATGGTGAATGCTGTACTTTGATTTTCTGTGAATGCTTTGCCTTAATATGTTACTGAATAAATGGAGTTTGCTATGCTCATTATCTGAATCTTGGAAGCTGCTCTTGCTTGGCATTACACTCCCCAGACCAAAACTCCCCTGGACATCACTGTTCTGTAGCCACTATCTTGACCTACTAGAATGTAAGCTCATTGAGAGCAGGGACCATTTTTGCATTTGTCACGGTGTCACTTAGCACAATGTCTGGTCCATAGAAAGTGCTTAATAAATAATTTTCAAGTGTGTGTGTGTGTGTGTGTGTGTGTGTGTGTGTGTGTACATGTCATGTACTCCCATAAACTCCTTGAGGACAGGAGTCTTATAGGTTTTGATCACGTTATCTCTGGAACCTACCACAGTGCTTGCCACATATAAAGTTTTTAATAAATGTCTGCTAAATTGAATGAAAAGGAGCAGCCAGACAGGATTCTGGTTTGTCCTTCATTCTTAATGAGGGCTGTGACATCAGGAAGATGATGCCATGACTTGAAAATGCATCGTATTTAAGTGAGGGAGGGCTGTGCAAAGTCACCAGCTTCACTTTCTTCACCAGAGCCATCTGGACCCAGTGGGCAGATGTAGATCAGGACAATTGGAGATGGCTTCTAAGAAGAGACACTACAGATGGATATATAGTTTGGTTGGTCATCTGCATAGATGGAATAAATAAACACATGGAATCTGATAAAATCACCGAGAGAGAAGAGAAGGTTCCAGGTAGAGCCTTGGAGAACACCCACATTTGATAAATTATTCATGGGCGGATAGATGAAGAAGGGGATCCAGGGGTGGCTAGGTGGCACAGTAAATAGAGAACCATCCCTGGAGTCAGGAGGACCTGAGTTAAAATCCAGCCACAGACACTTAACACTAGGTGTGTGATGTTGGGCAAGTCACTTAAACCCGATTGTCCTGTCTCCAAAAAGAAAAAAAAAAGGATCCAGAAGGGAATACATACCAGATGTCTTGACAAGTCTTAGAAGGGTCTCTGTTGTATCTTGGATGCATACCCTTTGAAAACCACTGACCTCTCTATTGCCGTTACTTGATTGACAAACATCTGCTCCAGGGATCCCCAGAAAAGAGTCACATGCTACAACTCTCTGTTTCTTCCTCTCTCCTTTTCTAGATGAGCTCTTACTTACAAATATCCATGGATTCCTTGAAGACCAAGCCACTGCCTGCTTCCCAGAGCATTCATTCTTCCCCCACTTCAGAAGGATCCTCAAATGTGCTCTGCATTCAGGGTAATATCCTCTCACCTTCCAAACACCTAATGCAGGTCAGTTATCCCTAAACTTTCTCTTTCGGGATTTCACACTGAAGGACTTCCCAGAGTCCTTCCTTATCTCCCTGAATATATGGAGTATGAAGAGTCACCTCCAAGCTTTTTCTTCTAGGAGGCAAATAAAGATTGTCAAGAAGACCTAGGGAGAAGTCACCAGGAAGAGTGGATGGCCAGTAGTGCAAACAATTATATCGAGATCAAACAAGAGTGAGCACTGAGAAACGACCATTGGGAACAATGTAGAAGCTTTCAGCACCTTGAAGAGAGCCATTTCAGTTGAATGCTAGGGTCAGGGCCAGACCCGAAATGAGCTTGGAAGAGGGGAAATGGAAATCATTTTAAGTACAAAGGGCTTTTCCTAGGTAACTGACTGCTAGAAAAGGATGACAAAAAAGTTGATGGTTTAAGGAGAGCTATTTCCTCAAGTCCTTGGCCTGCCAGGAGACCACTTTTTCCTGAAACCAAAGCACTTACTAAAAACCCACAGGAAGGAAGGATAAGGCAATTTTGTTCACCACATCTCCATTCCAAAATAGCCAGGAAGGAAGTGGTAATCAGTTATTCATTACAAGGCTGCCTGATCAGGTCTGAACCTAAATCCATTTTTTTTGGTAGGAGAGGGAAGGGGTGGTGATACAGATTTATGTTTCCTCTCACCTTATACTGTGAGCAAAACCTATGCTTGGGGTAGGAAATGCTTACTTGATAACCTAGTCTTTGAGATTTGCTCAGGGAACTAAAAGGTTCAACATCTTGACCTTGGTCATAGAGCTACTAGAGAGACTTGGTCCAGGGCTACCTAACTCCAGTGTCAGTCTTCTATCCACTAGACTGCAGTGCCTTTCTCTTAACACTAAATACCCCAAACTAAACCAAACCAATCAAATCCATGAGGACTGCAAATGAAATTAATGCTTATGTACATTGTGTTTGCTAACTGTACCAATAAGAAATCAAGGCAAGGAGCATAAGAGAAAAATGGGCTAAATCATCTCTATTTGTAGGTGACTGGATGATTGACAGTAGTTAGAAAACCCAAGAGGCCACAACAATCAGTGGAGATAATAAATGGCTTCAGCCACACAGCAGCATGAGAGATAAACCTCCTAAGACCATCATTTAGCACTTGATAGATAGCTAACACCTGAGTCAATCTACAGAAACAACAAAGGCACATCACTGAGCACATTTTGAAGAAGCTGCATTTGGGCAGTTCTTAGTTTGGAATCCTAGCTTTGATACTTCCTGCTTGTGTGACCTTGGGTAGGTGACTTCACTTAATTTCTCTGGGTCTCAGTTTACTCATCTGTGAGATGAGGGAGTTAGGACCCAATCACCTTTCAGGATTCTTCAGGCTCTAAAACTATGATATTATTTTAAAATCTCTCTGTGTCTCTCTGTGTCTGTCTCTCTGTGTCTCTGTCTATGTCATTCTGTCTCTGTTGCTCTCTCCATCCCTCTTCCTTTTTTTGCTCTCTTTCCCCCTCTCCTTTCTCTCTCTCAATCCTCAATCTCTCATATGTATATGCATATGTATATATGAATTTATCATCTCAGTACACATAAACATATGTGTTTGCATGTATATATGTGTACACACACATCAAGGGGAGCTGGAGCTGACTGGAACTGGGTCTTGCCTCGCTAAGTTTCCACTGTGATCATTTACCCTGCAGTCCTCCATCAATACTACAAATCAGGAAATACAGTCAGGTTACCAATGTTGCCCAAATTAGCTTATAGATTTAATGTAAAACCAGTGAAAGCCCCCATCGATTATGGCAGCCTGATAAAGTTGTGGCTCACTCATACTCCCTTGCTGACCACATATCTGAGATTTTCCCATGCTGAAATGTCCAGGTTCCCAGCTGATCCTGGAAACTTCTTACAGATAACATCAGAGATAGAAAACCAATTGAATGCATCAAGTGGAAGCTCCAACCCATGCTCCCAGACCCCTAAATCTACATCCCCAGGGAAGTGACTGCTGTGTGGAATTTCCTATGATGACATGGGAGCATTGCTTAAAGCCAGACATTCCCTGGTACCAGGGAGGAGGGAGCCTCTTGAAGGATCCAACCTTTTCCCCTCTTTTGGCTCATAGATGACCTCTCCTGGAGCCTGGGCTGCATCCCTCTGGTCCCTCTGATCTAGTCATGGTTTTGTCCATTGGGTGACTTTGGTCTGAATGCTTACTTTCTTCCTCTTGTTGGTTTCTTCTTTTCTCCCCTCCATATGCTCCTCAAGCTCTCATGATTTCCCGTGTGAGAACTAAGTCATGCAATCAGAAAAGGCTTATTGCTTCCACTATTTCCTGGCCAGTCTGTCCTTGCTTGTGAAGCCCTTGAGAGCTTCAGCAACAAGGAACAATGGGCTGGGAGAGAAAATCATAACCAAACTGATACAAAAGATCTGACTGTCAGGAGAATCAAGAGTAAAAATGAGAAAAACGAAGAAGCGGAAGAAGCCTGGCATGGTGGGAGCTCCAATTATACTATAAAAGTGTAATTGCCTCAGCTCTCTGATCATGAAAACAATAGGAAAATAGACCAATAGGGAGATTCGAACCTGCAACTAAAACGAGAAGATGCATAATGGATGAGCATTTGAGAAAGCCGAGACCAAAAAATCCAGAAAAAGGAATTCCTTATTCAATAAGCACTGGGGAAAATTGGATAGCACCAGGGTAAGCAGTGGAATTAGACCAACCTCTACCTCCTAGCGTGTACCACAAAACATTTCCGATGGATCCATGGTGTAAAAAAGTGAAAAGTTGAGGAGACAATTGGATAACCACTGCAGTCATGGAGAGATGGAAGGCTCCTAGCTGTTCGCCAAAGAGAAGACATTAAAGGAGATAAAATAGATGGATTTAATTGCATTAAAAAACAAACAAAAGCCCTTTTCATAACACAAGCTTTCCATCCAGTATAAAAATGAAGGAAACAAACTAGGGAAGACCATTTCCATGATAAACATTTTTCATAAAACTTTGAGATCCGAATCCTTACCCCCTAATGTTCTCTTTCTGGGAGAGAACAGCAGCCTTCCAGGTTCTACTTTGCAACCTCATTATCATCCTCAAATTTCCACTTTCCTTTGCCCCATATATTCAGTTCCCTGTCAAGTCCTTCCTCTCCTTCCTCATTTCTCCCCATGGCTGGCACCCACAGTCTGTTTCTGCTGCCCTCTTACCTGAATTATTGAAAGAGCCTCTGCATTGGTGCCTCCCCTCCTCTCAGTGTCTCCTCTCCCCAATCCATACTCCACACATAAATGTGCCAAATCCATCTTCTTAAACCTCTGGTCTGAACATGTCACTCTACTGCTTAACGAGCTTCACTGACTGCCTAGTGCTTCCAAGGTAAAATTCAGACTTCTCCTTGGTCCCTAAAGTCCTCCATAATCTGGCTTTAGCCAGGCTGATTATGACTTTCCCTAAGGCACATTGCAGCAAAAGTGGTCAATTTCTGTGTTCCCTATTCACAACATTCATCTCCCACCTCTCTGCCTCTGCATGGATTGTTCTCATATCTCCCTTTCTGCCTGTGCCTTTTGACAACCCTAACTTCTCCCAAGGTTCACCTCAAGCATCCCTTCTTTCAAGACATTTTACCTGATTTTCCCCATCGTTGGCACCTGTTGTTTTGTGTTTAAGGACCTTTGTGTAAGTAGCTGCCTGGCTTCATAGGTTCAATCATTGAGGCATGTCTTCATCTCCAAATATGGATATCTCCAAGGTACCATCTGTAAGAGCTGGCCTCACTTACTGTGCAGCTTACAGGCAGGTAAGGAGCCAAACAGCCTAATCCTCCACAGTTACTTTATAGCACTATGGACCTGGGCTGACTAGCTTCCTCCTCCCCCCAAAGAAGAGAACTTTATGAGATGACTGTTTCCTTCCTTCCAGCATAAAACCCCTCTCAATCCATTGGCAAAAACTTGAGAAGTTACTGTGTGTGGACAGATCGTATTGCCCAGCAGTTAGAGAAATGGCCTCAGAACCAGGAAGTCTGGATTCAAGTCTTACATCTGGCAAGTATAGCAATTGTGTGGTTCTGGGCAAGTCAATTAACTTCTCAGTTCTGTGAGTTGGTTTCTGGAAGGGGCCAACCTGCAATGGCATAGGGATATTCCCAGCTGGAGAGAGGACATGAGGTTCTAGGCTCTCTTCGGGGAGAGGTCTCAAGAGGAAGAGAAGGACTCCAGGAAGAGGCCGGCAAGGAGAGGATCCAAGACCTCAAGTCTTCAGCTTGCCTCACTATAGATACTTCAGGGAATTTCCCCCTTGCTGATACTGTGGATATGTCTCTCTGCCCCTGTCTCTGTCTGTCTGTTTCTCCTTCTCTCCCTACCTCTCTTTTTCCCTCTCCCTATCCCTCTCTCTCATCTTTCTCCTGGTGGGAGTAATTCTGTGTATCACCCCATTGATTCTAATCTGTGTAACTTCTCTGATCTCTGTTTGGTATAGGCTTGGGTAAATGGGTTAGTTTACCATTCATTCTGTGTGGTGGTCTTTGTACAACTGGTATTGCATGGGAAAAGAGTCAAACCTTCAGATATTAGGGGCACTTCTTCCCTGGTAAGGGATAGTAAGCAGGAAAAAAAAAACTGCTTGAACCTACAAGTATTTCCCAAGTAGCAATATTTAGCTGGGGAGTAGTGGGGGTGGTGGCAGATAGATATAATTCAAATTCTCTCTTTAAGAAAAGTGGCCAGCCCCATGGACCTAATTCCCTGCTTCCCTCCAAGAAGGAGGCAAATATCTTTTAAAGAATTCCATGGGTATTTATTGATGCTTCCTTGTCAGCTGCATTTAAACAAGTCCATATGGATAAAAACATGACCCACAGAAGTACCCCCCCCACACACACACACACATACACAGACCCCTTGCATTTCTGTACCATGTGATCCTTCTTAAAGTGCTTTCCTACCCATTGTCTCAGCAAAGACAAATGGGTGGTAGGCAGGGCAGGAGTTTTATTACAACTTTAAAGGTGAAGAATCTGGAGCTCAGAGAACTCTGTCTGCTACAAGAATATCCAGCTTGGCTTTGGAGTTTCCTGGCTCCTAGCTTGGCTTTGGGGTGAGACAACCTGTGTTTGAAACATGACTGTTTGCAACTTTGCTAGTATGGGCAGGTTCCCTAAGAAGAGACAGGAGCTGCAATGGATAGAGTCCTGGAAATAGATTCCAGAACAACTGGGAACAAATTCGGCCTCAGACACTGACTGTGCAATCCTGGGCAAGTCACTTCCTCTCTGTTTGCCTCAGTTTTCTCATCTGTCAAATGAGGGGGTTGGACTTGTTGGTCTCTAAGGTCCCATCCAGCTTTAAATCTGAACCCATGGCCCCTGGTGGCATGTGATACCTTTCTGGACTTTAGCTCCACTTTATGAATTGTCTTCCCCAAGAAGAAAGAAAGCTACTTGAGGGCAAGGTCTACCTTTCTTTCTGCTTGTATTTGTAGCTCCAAGGCTTAGCACATACTAAGCCCTTTAAATGCTTGCTGACTTGACTTTCCTTATGTATAAAATCAAAAGATTGGATTGAGGAAATCTTAGAGACCATTTCATCCAGCATCCTTATTTTACCAACCAAGACTTAGAGAATTGGAATTAACTGTCCAAGGTCCCACAGGTAACAAGTAGCCAAGATGGGATCTGAATTGTGTCCTCATTCTATCCCATGTACATTCTGTGATCATTCCTCTTCATCAGATTTTCTTACACTCTGAAAAATTCTAGCTCATCCTAAACTAGCTTAGGCAGCTCTCAGGCTCCTCCCAGTAGTAAACAGCTCAGACAACTAGTGGGTACATCACTTGGTTCTCCTAGGCACCAGCCCCCTCTGCCAGAGTGAAAGTCATTTCCTATTATTTCTCTGGGGAAGCCAAGGGCAATCCTTTGTCTTCATAAATGCTCCGAAGATAGATGTGAGCCAGTGTTGGGGCCGTAGAGAACCAGCCATGCTGAAAATTAATTAACCTTTTCTTGGAAGCCTCTGTTTAGATCATGGTATTAATGGACCAGCATTGTAACTATAAATATCAAAAGTCAGGAATTACTTTTCTCTTGGTTTTTCTATCTAATTTGAGGCACAAATATTTCCCCTTACTTTAACAAATGATTCAGTCAGTGTTCTTCTAAGGAGAGATTTTTCCAGGCGAGGATGATGTACATGAAGGAAAGATTTATGCATTTTTTATATTATAAGATGAGGAAATTTAGACCTGCAAAGTATTTTAGGATTATCAGATCTGTTTTCTTTTACAGATGGAGAAATTGAGGCCCAGAAAGCTAAAGTGACTTTTCCAAAGTTACACATTGTAATGGGAATGTAAATTTTTAAGATCTTCCCTCCCACCTGAAGCCTTGGGTGGGAGGCTTGTTTTTCAGTAGATACTTCTTGATTGGCCAGTGAGTCAATAAGGTTGTTACATTCTCTGAGCCAGGAGAAGGCTATATAAGCCCTGATGTGTAGCTTTGTTTTGGGGCTCACTTTGAGAAGTGTTGTGTGATTTGATCTGGATTCTGGGAAGCCGTTGTCCTGAGCCCCCCGCTTTGAAAAACCCAGATGTTGATTTGGTATGGATGTAATGTTTGGACAGTTTGCAGACTGTCTACTTGATTTTTTTCTCTGTCTTGATAATTCTGTCTGTATATTCTGAAGTTCGGGGTGCTGACCTTTTTCCCCTGAACTAGGTAAATGATACATGTTTTACTGATTAAAGTAAGCTTGTTAACCCATTTTGAGTTGCTTTCCATTAACAAAGCAGATCCAAAAACCTGTATTGGCAGCCACCCTGGGGATGCTGGGGTGCTTGCTGCTACACACACATAGCAAGGCATAAAAGAAAAATTCGAACAGAGGTCTTGTGGCTCCAAATTCAGGGTTCTTTCCCAGAAAGCACAGCATCTCATTGGATTTGCTGAAATTTTTCTTCACTGGTGCTATTGAAAAATGTAGACTTCTCTGGGAAGGCCAGCTTATGGCATGAGTCAGCCCAAATAAGAAGGGTTCCTGTTAGCTCAGACTCATAACTAGTGATTCTGGTGCTTGCAACAAGGAGAGATGATATGACCTATGATTTCATGTTGGAACTTCGAAGCCAACTTGATGCAGCCCTTTCATTCTACAAAGCAAGAGCTGAATGACCAGACAAGTGAAAGAACTTGGCCAATTGGTCTCATGAATAAAAAATAGCCAAGTATTATGAACCTCAGGGGCTAAGAAGTCAAATCCAAGACATTTTCCACCATAATGAACTGCCTATTTCACATAGGTAGGGGCACCAGCTGTAGGAGACATCACTTGTGATGCTGTATGGTCTCTCCATGGCTGAAGGACTCATCACTTCTGTGGACATGGTAGGGAGGGGAACTTGTTATCAGTTCCTAAATTTTGATATCTTGGAAAATCCCTAGTTAAGTCACACCAACCTGCTTAGCCTTCCTCAAATATAGCAGATGGGGATGGAGGTGGCTGGAATCTCAGAGTCAAATCTCAGCTCACTCCATCTTCTTTCCCTTGGCAAATCACCTGGCCTGTGACTTGGGGGAGATAATTGAAGAAAAGACATTAGTATTGACCCTTGCTCTTTCATGAAAGTTACAATAGATTTTATTTTGAAAAGGTCTTAGTGCCTCAGAGTATATGAGCTAGAAGGAGCCTTAGAGATCATCTGGTCAGAGAATTTTAGAACTGGAAATTGCCTCAGAGACTCTGAGTCCAATTCATCCCTTATGAAGGATAAAAATAATAATACTCTATTACTATTTACTAATACAGATAATATTATAGAGTGCTTACTAGGTACCAGGCACTATGGTAAATGATTTACAATTATCTCTTTAATCCTCAAAACACCCCTGGGAGGTAATACCACCTACCTCCTATTATCATCCCCATTTTACAGATGAGTAAACTGAGGGAAACAGAGGTTAATTGACTTGCCCAGGATCACACAATTAGTAAATGTCTGAGGATCTGCTCTATAACATTCCTAACAAGTCCTTGAACACTTCCAGTAGGGGTAGGCTTACCATATATATGCTCAAATCATCATTCCTACTTTGAGAAAGTCCTATTGTTTAGGAATCTTTTCTAACACTGAGCCTAATTCTGTTTTTTTCTGTAATTTCTATTCATGGATCCCAGTTCTAGCCACTTGGGCCAAATAGAATAAGCATAATTCATCTTCGATGTGACCATCCTTCAAATACTTGAAGGCAGCAACAATGTCTCTCTTGAATTATGTCTTCTCTGAGCTAAGCATTCCAAGTTCCTTAAGCCAGTTCTTGGGTGGTGGGTGCTCAAAGACCTTCTCTCCCTTAGTTATTCTCCTCTGAACAGTCTTCAGGTTATTCACATCTTTCCTCAAATGTGGTGCCCAAAATTTAAAGTGATGCTTCCAGAAGGGTCTGACCAAGGTTGAGGACAGCAGAATTGTTGCCTCCCCATTCCTCTGGTTCTCTGCATGCCGCCTGATGCCGTGTTGGCTTTGGGGCTGCCATCTTGCATTATTGACTAATATTGAACTCAAAGTCTGCTGAAAATCCCCATGACTTATGCAGATGAAAGGTAGAAGACAGATCTCACAGCTCTAGGATTCTTTTCTTTGTATAAACAACACTAGTCTTTCAACTGCTCCTCTCAGGCATGATCACAGACTCTCCTCACTCCGAGAGGTCTCTGCTAACATCAGTCCTGTTCACATATAAAGGATCTTTCTGCTACAACCTACCCAACACATCATTGTCATCTACACTTCTCTTGAAGACCAGACTACTATGGAAAAGGAATCCACTGTCTACCATGCCTCCCACTCCAATCTGGGACAGACAACACTTTTGACCAATCTGCCATAGGGTAAACACATCAGTATCAAGGGTGGGCTGTCTAGGGTCACTTTTGTCCTTTGTCCTAACCCCCCATCCAGATGTTGGGCACACACCTGACAGTCATTTGTCCAGGGCCAAAAGTACAGTCTTAGGCTTTAGAACAAAGATGTTCTCTCTGCCAGTGGCTCATGACCATGGTCAAGGAAGGGTTAATTATCATATAATGCACTAGCTGAGAAGTAATGCCAATAAAGATGACTTTAAATGTCACAGTTATCATGAACACTGTGTGCTTCCATGGCACTTTGTAAAGATGGTGCATGTGGTCATTCATTATTTTATCTGACCCTTGAGATAGTCTCACGATGTAGGTAGTACAATTGTTATCATTTCCATTTTGGGGAAGTGGAAACTGAGGATCAGGGAGGGGAATGACACATCCAAGGTTGTGCAGCTGTAAGAGTTAGGGTAAAAGGTGGCATTTAACCCAAGTTTCCTTCAAGCTCAGGCCCTTTAGATTTCAGGATCTGAGGTTACCTTCCCTCCAACCATGCAAGGGAATGGGTCAATTATTAATATACTAATAAAAATTCAAAACAATTCTTTAGATGTTAAAGGCAATTCTGCATTTTTTGTTTGTTTTATTAAGTTCCTATTCAGCATGCAGATATGTCTACAATTGTCCCCTCCTTCAAGGAATTCTTAGTCTAGAAAGAAGAGATAACAGTGACATATACTCAATTATAGGTACATATAGGATTTAGGATGTTAAGGAATGAATCTAAGTAGGGAAGGGAAAGGGGAGCTATGAAATGTGTTGGTCTCTTTAAAGGCAATTCAAATATACACCTACAGATTCAACAGATATTTACGACTTTAGCACAAAGTACTGTGCTAGGCCCTAGAGGGAGGCTGTTTATGTTTTTAGTTTTTACTAGTCCCCCAAGCCCCACTTAATGTAAAGGATAAGAGGCTTATCATATACCACTGATACCTTAACCAAGTGAAAATGCTTGTGAAGCAATCAATCATAGACTTTGAACTCAGTGTGAAAAATGCCTTGATTCTTTGAGATGTCCTTAAGGACATTGGAGGGCATTGGAGTGATGTTGCAAGGAAATATGCTCATATTGGTTGAGAAAGATTGTTCATGTGCTGTGACTGTCTACAAAATAGTAAGCCATCTTGGAACAAAGAGGGTTGGCCACTTGGCAGCTTAATGGCAGCCATGCCCCTGGGGAGGAATCAGTTGGAGGGAAGGAGGCCATATCAGCCCCCTTTGACCAGAGGAGAACATTATAAAGTCTTGCGAAGGAGGAATTTGAATTTTTTCATCAGATTTCCATCCTCATCATTCAATGGAAACTACTTTCTTCAAGGTTATCAATGACAAAACTTACTTACAGACTTCCTGAGTATTTTCTCTCTCATTCGTCTTATTCACTCTGTAGCATTTGCCATTGCTGACCATGCTCTCCTTCTGCATATGCTTCCCTTTCTGTGTTTAATCATGACGATCTATCCAGGCTCTCCTCCTACCTCTCTGACTACTCCTGCTCCATGACCTTTGCTAGCTTTCCATCATGTTACATCCCCTAACTTTCAGTGTTCCCCAAGACTCTATTCACAGAGCTTTTCTGTGTTTCCCTATTAGATTGTAAATTTCTTAACGGAAGAAGATGTTTGCTTCTGTCTTTGCATCCACTCCCTCCCCTATTCCTCTGGAAGCAGTGCTTAGTGAATAATAGGTGTTTGATGAATATCTGCCAAATTGAATGGACTTGGATTGAATCAAGCAGTGTGTAGTCAGCTCCATGACAGGAGGCCTTCCTGGGGACACACAGAGCAGAGAGCCAGGGCCTCTCCCCACCAAGGAGCCAGACCCACTGTTAAGCTTCACTTAGCACTGAGCTGGCCCACAAGAAGTGCTCAATAAATGTATCCCATGAGTAGGAGATCCAAGACGTGATTCCAGGGCTCCTGATCATCAACGAAAGTGTTGTCCTTGTGCTGGAGACAGGAGAGAAGCCAGACAGGGAAGAGGCGGTCATGCCAGGTGGCGGCTGCTGCTGCTCAATGGAACAGTCTCTCTCCAACCATCTCCCTGACTGAGTTTATATCTGTTATTAATTTACAAACCAGTTAGTTACTGAAATCCTAAGAGACACTTGGCAAACTTGGAACATGCCCTACTCAGCTTAATTTCCCTAAAAACAAAATGCTTAGGCCCCTGGAAGGTTATTTCAGGGATTAATCAATGCTACTGACAGCAGATCTGCCATAGGACTCACTCATCAAAGCATCTCTTCAATTAGGCAAAGGACAACAGATGCCCCTGTTTACAAGGGAACCTATTTTCTATCAAGGACCATTGATTCTCTGGAGAGAGAGCACATCGATCAAAGGCTGCACAGAAGTAGCAAACAAATTAATTTAGCTCTTTTCCCCATTTAGAAAATCTAAAACCTTCAAATTTATTGCTTTTTAAATTAAGAAAATAGAAAAGAAATAAGAAAAATATATAGTTTAGTTTCATATTTTGAAAGATGAAAAAGAAGGGAGTCAAGGAAGGGTGAGGGGAAGGAGGCAGAATAAAGAAGTAAACAATAGACCCAATATTTAGGGAATAGAAGAGGAGAGAGAAGGAAAAGACTACAGAGGTGGGAAGTAAGCAAGAAGAAAAAAAGGAAAGAAAAGAAGGAAAGGGGAGGGAAGGGGATGGGAGAGGAGGGGAGAGGAGTTGTCCTTAAATTTGTCCTGTGAGGGGATCACAAGTTCACATGTCTGAACCTTCTTGAACCTTAAAGGCATATATAAATGCTAGCTAAGAAAAGTTGCTGAGGGAATAATGACAGAGTGAGTGATGAACAAAATATTGGGGACAGAAAAGAGAAACAGAAGTTATTCAGTAAGTCAGTCAACAAACATTTGTCACAAAGTCACTATACTCTGTGCTAAGCACTGGGGGGTATGAAGAAAGGCCAAAAAATTTATCTCTGCCATCAGGTGGCATATATGCTAATGGGTTCTACAACATATAAATAGCTGGATAAATACAGGCATCTATGGAACACATGGAAGATAACTAGAAAGGGAAGGCATTAGCAGCTGGGGGAGCGAGGCAGTATTGACTTTCTACAGAAGGTAGGATTTGAGCAGAATCTTGAAGGAATCCAGAGAACTTAGAGGTAGAGATGAGGGAGTCAATTGTTCTAGGCATGGAGGAGAGCCTTTACAAAGTAATCAGGAGGTGTGTTGTGTCATCAGCCAGAGGAGCTGGTTCCTAGAGTGTCTGAAGGAAAGTGAGCATCAGGCCAGGTAGGAGGAAGGGGCCTGGCTATGGAGAGCATTTGATGCCCAACAAGGAAGTTTATTTTCGATCCTGTAGTGACAAGGAGCCCATAAAACTCACTGAACAGGGACATGGCACTGTCAGACACCCGCTTTAGACACGTGCCCGTGGCAGGGGAGAGATCTGTGGCAGGAGGCCAGGTAGAAGGCTCTAGGGGAGCCCAAGAAAACTTGGTGACCTTTCCATCCACTGCCATTGACTTGAGATCCCACCTATTGCCTTCCTTCCCTGGGAGTTGCCAATGACTAGTAACCACTTAATATTGATTAACTTTTACAAAGGGCTTTGCTCTTTGAAGATACAACCAAAACATATGTACAAACATTTCTAGCCAGCCTCCCCCCAGGGGTGCACTGTCCCCTATTCTACCTCAATTTTGGGAAGACTAGATTCACTCAACTCAGTTTCAAGGCACAGGAGATAAAATGTTGGGCTTGAAGTGAGGAGGCCCTGAGTTCAAATCCAACCTTGGATACGTATTAGCTATGTGACTCTGGACAAGTCACTTCATTTCTGTTTGCCTCAGACTCCTCAACTGTAAAATGGGGATTATAACAGCACTTGCCTTGTAGGTTTGTGGTTAGGCTAAAATGAGATGATATTTGTAAAGCACTTAACACAAGGCCTGGCACATAGTAGGTGTTACATATTTATTCCCTTCTTTCCACCTTTAGTCAAGTCAAACTAAGAATCATCAGCCAAAGAGAAAAGGCCTAAAGGACTGGCTGCTGGTCCTTACCGAAGGCCTTCACCATCACCACAGAGCCTAGCAGAACCGGTTAGAAATGTCTCCACAAAGTCTCTCCAAGATAGTTCCATTCTAATCATCCCAATTCTCTCAGATGCAGGCTCTACACTCTCCACACGTGGAGGTTCTCTCTACTTGTGCCCACCCCTGCTCTGCTTTGATTATGAATGCAAGCAGCAAACCAAAGGCTTTCCCAGACTGCCAAAGGGGGTCCATGGCACCAAGTCAAACCAGCAAGAATTCATTAGGAACCGACTGTTATGCTAAGAGCTAAGGATGGAGAGAAAGGCAAAAAGCATCCATGCTCTGGAGGAGCTCAGTCTAAGAGCATCCAGACAACTGTGTCCGAACAAGACAGAGACAGAACAAATGGGAGTTAACCTCAGAGAGAAGGAGGCATTGCCAAGGAGCATGGCCAGGGACGTTTGGTGGAAGGTGATGCTTTAGCTGAGACTTGAGGAAAGCCAGGGCAGCTGGGAGTCTGCGACGTGGAGGGAGAACCTTCCAGGCATGGGAGACAGACAGGGAACAAAAGGTTAGCAACCCCTCAAGTTCAGACCCCTGCTGGACAACATCCAACATCAGCCTGCAGAAAGATGGGACACTGGCAATCCTGAAGCAAATTCTCCCCAGACACAACATGCTTTTGTCAAAGCCAGAGAGCTCCCACCCCTTCCCTCCTCTCCCGCCCCAAAATCCATCTCTGCAGATGGGAGCCCTGTCCTTCTGTGACCAGGGGAAAACAGGCACTGAGCTCTAAACACCGACCATGTCTTTCCATAAATGGTTCATCCGAGGGATCGGTACTTCATTCCAAATTGCACTCCATTAATGTAGGTAATTAACACGCTCCGCTCAGCTTCTGGGCATCAGCCCGAGCCTCATTTGCCTTTTGAGGCCAGGCTTGATGGGCCATGTTGGTTTTGGAAAAAAAAGAGTGTGATCAGGCCAGCTGCTTCTAGGAGATGATTTGTCCCAAGATAGCAGTGAACGAGAAAACTGAGCAGATGCTGGTCTCCGCCCCCATCTCCCCAGAGCGCCTGCTGCACGACCCTGGCGGATTCTGTCTGGTTTCTACACAGCCCCATTGGTGCTGCAGTCACAGCGATGCCGCTGACTCTTTTGCCCAAGGTCTCGTTAGGACAGACGCTTTTCTTCTCGGGCAGGCTCGGACCCGTGGTTGTCTGAGTGCCGGGGTACAGAGTATGGGACTGTCCAGCAGGAAGCATTGAGAGAGAGTTGAGTCATTTAAACGAGAGGATCCCGGAATGCCAGAGGGGCCTCAGAAGCAGGACAATCCTATCCTCACCTGAGCAAGGGGGTCCAGTAGTTCTGGACAGTGAAGGGGAGCTCACCACCTGGGGAAGCTCCTCCCACCTGAGAGCTCTGCTGGTGAAGGCAGCAAGGGCACGGACTAGGGTCAGAAAGACTTGGGCTCAGATCACATCCCTGGCAAAGACCTGAGTTCAAATCTGGATTCAGACACATCCTCGTTGAGTCATCCAAGGAAAGTCACTTAATCTCTGTCCTACTTTCCTCATCTGTAAAATGGGATAACAAAAGCACCCATGCCCCTGGGTTGTAAGGATCAGGTGATATAATAATTGTAAAGGACTTTGAACAGTGCTTGGCACATAGTAGGTTTATTATTAAAAATTATAAAATTATCAATAAAATTATTATGATTATCATTGTTAAAGACAGGGAAGGTTCTGGCCTACATTGATAGAGGCAGTTCCCTCACTTCCCTCCCTTCATTTCCCTCGCTCCTTCACTATATGAGTGAAATCACAGCCGCTCCAGTGCCTATCCCCTGTTCCTTATTGTTGCTTATATTGACCCGAGTGTCTCTGAAATTTCTCTCCATTCCTCCTATCTCTGCCCCATGGGGCCATGAAAGACAAGCATAATCCCTGTGTTAAACCCAACTATGACGGACTTCCTAAGCTTTCATGCCACCTGTGCTCACTGTCATTAATTGTCTTGTGCCATGGACTCAAATCTCCCTGGGTGTCCCCCTTACGTGATGTGCTCTCCCTCCTCTCTGCCTCCTGACTGCCCAAGCTTGTCCCAGCTGCCGTAACAAACGCTCCATACCAGCCCTTCCCACTGATGGTATCTCCAGTCCATCCGGATATATCTTGTAGCTACAGTCCTTCCCATGTTGTCCTCCCGGTAGATTAAGAGGACAGGAACTGCATCGGCCTTTTTCTGCATTCTCAGTGGTTAGCACAGTGCCTGGCACAGAGTAAGGGAAGGGAAGGAAGAAGCTCTTTTATAGACCCTACTATGCGCAGCGTCAATAAGCGCTTATTAGGCACCTTCTATATGCCAGGCTCTGTGCTAAGCACTGGGGATACAGAGAACGTCATGAGACAGACTCTGCTCACAGTCTAATGGGGAAGAAATGCATAAAAAAGCAATGTAGGGAGGCTTGGGGAGAGGATGTTAGCAGGCTAGTGGGAAAGGATCTGAAGAGGACCTGAGCTTTGGGGTTGACTTTGTCTTGCAGAATGATGAGTTTCTGGAACTGCTGAAATCCAGGAAAGCAGCCAGGTGGGAAATGAAGGACCAGGGGGCTGTGCTTCTTACAAATTCGATCACATTGATTGGTAAGCACTTAACAAGTGCCGATGGACTGACTGGCCTTCCCTAGCCCCATAGCCTTCTGATGTACATTCCCAGTATTTCCATGACTTCCCAAAAATGTGTCTCCTGGAATGAAACATGACGCACCAGATGTGGTCTAATGAGGACAGCAGGTTGTTCCTGGAGCCTCTGCCTCTCCTCGCCATCCTATGACCCCGTGGGATTTCTCAACTGACCCAGTATGCTTTTTGCTCCTAAGTGAGCTTGTGATCTACGAAGAACCTCAGATCTTTTCCTTTGAATTCAATATGTATTTTCAGACACTGGCTGTTTTCAGGGTATTTGTCCCAGTGCTGGGGATACACCACTGGTTCTCTTCTTGGGGAGCTCACAATACAGTGGAGAAACATCGTCAACACAGAGAACTCTGAGACAATGTCCAGGAGGGAAAGTCCAAAGGAGAGGTCCTAGCAAAGTTCTCAGAGACATTCCAGATAGACAGAGGCCACTTTGCTGGGGGGTGAGGAGTCAGGCATGGGAAGGGATCTGGGCTTGGAGGGAAGTGAATGATTTTAATGTGAGATGGGAGTCTGTTCTAGGCATGCTGGACACTGAAAACAGGCACAGGGAGGGGAGACAAAAATGTGGGCTACCCC
>NW_027186299.1:2373522-2376558 GCF_028583685.1 Petaurus breviceps papuanus
TCTCTCTTTCACAGTCCTCCCCACACCCCTCACACTGCCATACTCTTTCTGGGAGCACAGAACTTCCCCTATCAGACATTACCATTTCCCTGGGCTCCGCCATCCCAGTCCCTAACATGCAAAGGCACTCCAGAGGCATCAGGATCTGGACATTCTCACCATCACCAGTCCAATAAAGGCTGGGCTTCCAGAAGAGCAGAGCCAGAATCTCAATGTAACCTAACACCACCTCAGCTATCTTGGATGCCTTAACCCACCACTGACTCATTAAATCTGCAGTCCACTAAAATCTCCAAATCTTTTCCAAACAAATTTCTAACTCCCCTCCCCAATTTTGCTCTTGTGAAGATGATTAATAAAAGACCCAAGTTTCAGATTTTGCCCTCATTTATATTCAATGTCATCTTGATAAAAAGTGTCCAGGGCATTAGCTGATCAATCTGATGTCAGCCCTTCCCAGAAGTCTGCCTGGGTGCCTTAGTTTTCGATCATTTCCACTCTCCTTTAATCCAGGTTTGCCTGAGGGCACCAACCATAATTCCCAGAGAAGCTACATCCAAAGATTTGAAATTCATCCTCCAAGTTACCTGAAATGTGCACTACCTCATATGCCTCTGACATTTGCAATGACCCATTCTCTAGCTTCTTATAAATACAGGAACCATGCACTCTTCATCCTCCAAAGCACTCAAACTCTTTTCACAATGCATTATCCCAATTCACCACAGTCCAGTTGATAGCCACACTCACTCCACTAGATACCAGTCCTAGGAGAAAATTCTGTGATTCCTTTCTGTTCAAGGGAGGAAGTGCCAATGATGAGTAGCTCAGAGGTACTTTTCCCTTCCATGTGCACTCATCTGCCTTTCAGCTTAGGGAGCCCCAACATCTCACCAGGCATAGAATGGTTAGGGGTAAAGATAAGTTGAAGTGTTTATGACTATGCGATAATAGAATCATTGCACTAGAACTTGGAGGGACCTAAGAGGTCATCTTCTACAGATGAAGAAACTGAGTCCCAGAGAAGAGAAGTAGCCACAGCGTTTTGGTTGTTATATTTGTTTGTTTTAATTTCGACTTTCAGGAATTCTAATGATTCTTAAATTATCTTTCCTCCATCTGTTTTCTAGGTTAGTTGTTTTTGCTATGAGATACCTCACATTTTCTTCAAATGTTTCAATCTTTTGACTTTAATAGTCATTATTTCCACTGGTTTCATTTGCTTCTTTTTCTGTCAATTGACTTTTCAAGGGTTGTTTTCTTGGCTAAGGTTTTATCCCTCTTGTTTCAAGCTGCTAATTCTCTTTTCCTGTCTTTCTTCCATAGCTCTTTCCCCCCCCCCCTCCTTTTCCCCCTACCTCTCTCACTTGATTTTGAAAAGAAAACTTTAAACTAATAATAATAATAAAAAACTTCTTGCTATAACTTGTGTAGCTATTCTGGTTGAACATGTCCTTAAGCTGCATTTTTCTTTGAGTCTTTGCTTTAGATATTTTCAATCAATCCTTTTCTGGTTGTGTGTCTTGAGCTTCCCTGTTGCCATAAGAAGTTTTTATGGTGCTATGTGCTTTTCCTTTGCTCATTTTTCCAGTTTATTTCTTACCTTTGGACTTAATGTTAAGGCTTCTGTCCTCCTGTGTCTTGTTGCATTTAGAGAATGGTCTGGTGGCCTGCAAGGTTTCAGCTCCCTAAGTGATGGGATCTGGGGCTATCTGTCACTGCCCACCTGGTCTCCATTTCCCACCCTCCTGCAATCCTTTGGACTTCTCCATTATGCTTCACCCTTTGTATCCTGCCATATCACATTAGCCCTGGAACTCAGACCTCCTCAGGCCCCTCTATCCCTAGGAACCCCCTGCTTGGAGAGCCAAGCTGAAAGTTCCTCCTGGAACTTCCTGGTCAGCCACCTCCTCATTTCCCACATGGCTTCATTTCATCCCTCCTCCTCTACTTTTTAGTTCCCTCATGTGTGTCATTGTCCTCATTGGACTGTAAGCTCCTTGAGGGCAGGGGCTGCCTTCCTTTTCCCATATTTGTGTCCACAGAGTTTAGCAGTGTCTGACACATTGCATAAATAAATGTTCATCTACAGTCAGGTGAGTGATATCAGCTCTGCAGGTTCCTTACTGAGGGTTGGGTCTGTTGGCTTGTCCCAGGTGGGAGGTCTGAGTATCTGCCATGAGCTCAGTGACTATTAGCCCTCTGGGAGAACCTGCACTTTCCAAGGTGCTGAACCACAGGTTCCCCTTTGCTTTGGGATTTCTGTCATGGTTATTCCATTGAAGGCTCCAGTCCCAGGTGGAGGCCAGAACTGAGTTCTTGCTCTTATCTGTCCTGGGGTCAGGGCAGACAACTGCTACCGGCTACTGAGGTTGCTTCTCTCCTCCCTTTTCCTCTACTCCCTTCCCCTCCTACCCATAGCTAGGACCCCAGAATGAGGTCCCTCCTCTTTACCCACCAAGGTCAGCAGCCAGCTGGGCAGAGAAGCTGGTGTTGTGGCTTGAGGAGTGAGGGGCTAGAAGAGCCTAGGATTCATCTTTGCAGAAGTTTAAATATCTCACTAAAATGAATGGAAGTTAAGTAGTTAGCTGCAACCATTTTGAAGACATCCCCCCACTAGCCCCACAGAGGCGAACTCATCCTCTGTTTTGTCAATTCAGCTCTTGACTCTAATGTACAGTCAATTTGTACTTTAGAAATAGGACCAAAGGAGAGGCTCTTTCTGCTGTTGCAGCATTTGAATGCTGATTACTGGGCTGGAAGAAGATGGAAAAACCCTCCATCCCCTTTGCTTGGAGATCAATATTACATGAATATTGACCTAGGCATGGCTTATACATTCAGCTTGGAAATAATATTGGGCATCTCCTAGAAATGCCTTATTTTCTCCTTTTTCCTTTCCCCTTCCAGTCAGGTCCTCCACCCCAGGGACCCCCAACACACACACACACACAGACACACACAGACAGATACAGACAGACACACCTAAACACACACACACACACACACACACACACACACACACACACACACACA
>NW_027186299.1:2376568-2396823 GCF_028583685.1 Petaurus breviceps papuanus
CACACACACACACACACACACACACACACACACACACACACACACACCCTGGACTTCTTGTGGAAATTAGCTCCTTCCTTCAATAACCTTCAAAATGATCGTCTTTACATACGTGTGTGTGATAGTTCTACCTTTTAGGAGAATGTCAGGGTCCCTGAGGGCAGGGATTGTTCCATTTTTGTGTCTGTGCTTCAGAGATTATCAAGGGCCCTTACACACAGTAGGTGCTAAATGTTTGTTGAAATTGAATTGAATTAACCCCTTTAGTCTGTGTCTACCACGGGTAGTATTCTGTGCTAGGCAGAGGGGGTGGGGCTGAGAATGAAGAAGAAGTAGTCACAGTCTACACCCTCAAGGGGTGTATAGTCCAGTAGAGGTAATAAGATACAAATATAGGTAACTACTGTAGACATTAGAATATGTTGAGTGTGCTGTAGGGCATGGGATAGGGCATGTAGGGGGCACAGAGCACTGAACTTTGAGTCAGAATGGCTTGAATTCAAATCCAGCTTCAGCTATATCACTGATTATGGCCCTAAAAATGTCCACTTCTCAGCCCCTCAATTTCCTCATCTTTAAGATGGAACAAATAGTATCCCTTTCCTCCTAGTGAAATAATGCAGGTGAAGTAGTTCTCAAATGTCCTTAGAGGAAGGTACATAAGGAGAGCAAAGACTGAGCTATGAGGTCAGATGGGGATGGGCAGGGCAGCCTGGGGCTCTGTACAGATCACCAAATTTAGAGTGATAGGAGCTCATTAATAAAGTATTTGGATGACTTTGGTTATATTCCTACACCTTAGTTTCCCCCTCTGTTAAAAGATGGGTTTGGACTACATGGAGTCTGAGGTTCTTCCATCTGTTATCTGATCCTCCATAATCACAATTCATTTCCAGCTGGAGGAAATCAGGGAAGACTTCCTGGAACGGGCTGCATTTGAGCTGTATCTTGAAGAATGAACAGACTATCACTTGTGGGCAGCCCTTGGGGGGCGGGGAGGTAGAGTCAGGACCCTTTCTTGTTGGGGGCAAGAAAGGCAGTCAACCCATCACATGGATGTTGGGCATGGGTGCTGACACCTGGTCTCTTATGCTCTTGGAAAAGAGAGGAGAGGAGAATGGAGGGGAGAAGAAAAGAAGGGAGAGAAACAGAAGAGGGAGCACCCCCCACCTTTGCATCCTGGACTGGACCCTGAGAGAGAAGAGGGGTAAGGAAGGTGCCCTGGTACTTCTGAGTGAGTCAGCAAACTTTTATTAGGCACTTATTGTGTACAAGGATTGTGCTAGGCAATGAAAAATCAAATAAAGGCAAAAAGCAGGGTCTGGTCCCTGCTCACAAGAAGCTTCCCTTCTAAGAACACAATGAACAGATGTTTCTCCTGATTGGGCTGATGCAGCAATGGAACCTCTAAAAATGTGCCTGAACTTCCCCAAGAATTTCATCAGCCCAGATCCCTGGCATTCACCTGAGGCATCGACCCATCCCGGTATAATCCTGCCCTTTCATTGTGGTCCTCATTGTCTGCACCTGGCCCACTGGCCCACCCCAGGCTATGTGCCACTCCTTAATTCCACCCAGATCTTCCCACAGTGCTTCTGTATAAAATACAAATCTTACCCTCATCAAATGTGCAGATTCTTAGAATCTGTCCCTCTTGTATTGACGTCACACATCACTAGGAATCTCATCCACCCAAAAGGTTTCCACTACTTGGAGTGAAAGAAGGTTCAAATTCTTTCAAGGCAGACCCTTCCCCTGTATCCCTGCATTGTGGGGTTTCCAGCTGTCTTAGACCGTAACACTCCCATACATCTTTCCTTCTTGTCTCTTTATACCCAGACCGGAGGCAAACTCAGCCCAGACCTGAGGGTCATGTAGGGAGAGGATATCCTTGCAGGGAGGAGTCAGTTTAAAATGAAGAAGGTTCTGCATTGTGAATTCTAGAAAGCTGCTTCTGGAGTCCTGCCCCATCCCTGTCCCCTTTCCCCAGATCTCTCTTTCTGGATGAGGATGGCATGGGTCAGGGCACATCTATCGAAAATGATTGAAGGTGACAGTGTTCTAAGGAGCACTGAGGGGGCTGGGTCCTAGCATGGAGAAGCCCAATCCTGATTGTCTTAGTGTATCCAAAATGTCAGAGCTGGAGAGGCCTTCAGAGGCCTCATAACCAGTGTCTGAGCATGAATCACCCTTCAACTTTCCTGACAAATACTCACCAGGCCCCTGTTTGCTAACCTCCAGGTCCAGGAGCTCATCACTTCCCAGGCAGACCATTCCACTCTGGGCTGGTGCCAAGCAGGCGTCTACTGCAGCTTTTCCTAGCTCCAGAGACCCAATAATTACACTTTCACTACTTGTACCTTGAAAATTGGTGAGTGCTATGAATCAGACTTGATTTATTGTTTTGTTGATTGTCTAGACTTAAGAAAGTGATGGAGAAAAAGGGAGCTGGTTGTTGAATATTTAGCGGCACATCCTCGGTGCTAAGGGTCTAAGGAACACTTCATTACATCCAGCTCTTCTCTGCTCCCCCCTCCTTCACCCCTGTGGCCAAGGGGACCCAGTGAAAGCCTTCTTCTCAACATCAGCCCTTCATGAGCTAAAGTCTTGCTCCCCTCAGTCTTCTTTTCTCCAGGACAACATTTCTATTTTCTTCACCTGGTCATCATGTTAAGACCAAATGAGATAATATGTGTGAAGCTCTATCTGACGCGCTATTATTTTGTTGCTGTTTTTTACTTGTGGTGCATGGGGCCCTGCTCTGGGAAGTTACTAGTTCATCCATGTCCATCTTACAGCACGGCCCCTTTTCAGAGGTCAAGTCCTGGACCTTCTGCTCCCTTCTGGTGCCTTGTCATACTTCTGGGAGGGGCCTTTAAGACCATCATACAGATGAGGAGACTGAGGACCAGAATATCAAAAAGCCAGCATTTGAACTCAGGTCTTCTGACTCCAAAGCCAGAGCTCTTTTCATTCCACCACTCTGTCACTATGTTGTCATGTCTCGAGCTTATGGTGCACTAAAGCCCCCTCATCTTCTATAGACCTACTATTTGAGCCCACAGTGAATCATTGAGCTGCCAGACCAGCACAGGGACACCAGCCTTGTGAGGGATACTAGGAGAATGTGAGGCAGACACAGCCCTGCTGTTACCTTTGTGTAGCATGCCTTGTGGAGGGAAGAGAAGACTGAAGTAATGGCAAGGTCAGGAAGCACGGACACCCCTGGGAGTGGCCTGTCAAGGCTGGATCATGATCACTTGTAGAGCGGTTCCTAGGACTAGAAGGGCAAGAAGGGGTGAGAGGACAGGCTAGAGGGTGTGGGGGATGAGGGGCTTTTCAGAGTCCATACCACCTCCATTCTCCTTTTTTCAGATACCCCTCCCTTCCAAGGGCTCAGCCATCAACCGCATGAGCTCATTCTTTCACAGCTGGAAGATGCCAAACATCTGGGCTAGTGACGAATTCATTTGGAGCAGGACGGTCTTTCCTTATCCTGAGTGTCGTCTTCCTGATGTGGGGGGCAAACATCCCCTAATCCCCAGCCATTCTGGACTTTCATTATCCTTCTTATCCCCTTTATTATCCTCCTTAAAGACTTCCAAGTCTGTGTGCTCTCCTTAGAGAGCCTTTTCCCTTCCCTGGTGCAGATTGCAGCCGGGGGTTTTTAGGTTCTTCATGGTGGAAGTGGGAGTTGCCACTTTGACATTTGGGCTGTTAATTTGTTGTCTCCCAAAATATGACTCACACTCCTCCCTTTCTGTTCCCTTTCACAAGTCATTATTGGTAATGAAGCCTTTGTCACAGAAACAATCCATCAGTAGAACTTGGAGATTCATTTAGGATCATCCCATTCCACTCCCTCACTCTACAGAGGAAACAGACCTAGAGAAGAGGGCAGGAGGGGTCCGAGTTCACATGGCTGTCACACCATAAAATTGGGCTTTGGATGCTGGCCCCTGCCTGCAAAGCTGGGGGTCTTTCACCTCACCTCGCCGTCCCCATCTTCGCTCCAAACTGATGAACAAGAGGCTTGTGTTCCTCCCTAGCACAGTCACAGACTCCCTGGTGTTGAAGGCCTGATCAATAACTCAGTCTTTCAATGCCCACATCCCTCATGTGGGCATCTAAAGGTTTAGGAAACCTCTGTCCCGGTACCCACGGCCAGACCGGCCCCTCCTTCTTGTTTTCTGGCCTCAGATTCTTTCCTTTCTTTTAATCAAAGTGCTGTCACAATTCCCATGCCATCCATCACCATCACTAAGCAGGCTGAGAATGGAGACAATACTGCAGTGGGTGGAGCCCCGGCTGGGAGCCAGGGCAGGGAGCCTCCAGCTGGGTCTCTGGGTGACCTTGACCAAGAGCCGCCCTCCTGCAGATCAGGTTCATGTAGAAGTGGGAGGCTGGGGATGACTGGGGGAGGCAGCCTACAAGCCCTCTTCTGGGTTAACAGTCTTTTTTCTTTTATGTCAGATGGGAAAACTGAAGCCCAATTGAATTCAGACCCCAATACCTGACCTCCAGATCTAGAACTCTCTCTGAGAAACAAATGCCAATTTCCAGGCTTTTTATTCCCAGGAATGAGAGGTCTCTGATCTCTAAGAACATTTTCATCTCTTGACCTAGGACCCTATGTTCTCTGTAGGTGTTTAAATCATGTATTACCCCAAAATTGGCTTTGCCAAATAGGGCAAGAGATTCTAGACCCTGGAATACTTTCTGTTTAGTCTCAGAATGTTGAGGCTGCAAGGAACCTTATTTGCACTTTTGACACATGGAGAAACTGAGACAAACAGAGGTAAGATGACTTGTCCAAAGGACAACTGTGGCTTCTCCTTTCCTGATCTCAGGCCTTCTCTTCCCAGTTAGACACACAGCTGTCCTCCTTGGTCCTTCCAGTGAGGCTTTACTCTGCTTTCAAGTACCTTAAGACTTGGGAAGAAATGGAAAAAGGGAGGGCTGATTTTTCCCAAAGAGATCAGTCAATGGAGCAATGCTTCCCAGTAGGGGAGGATGGATACGCAGATATTACACCCAAGGGAGAAGGCTGGAGCAAGATCATTCTCACCAGGGAAAACTTCAGGGAGGAGGGTGCCAGACCATTGGCAGCCACGATGATTCCACGAATATCGCTCCCATGTTGGGGTCTCTTTCCTGTCTGTTCACCCTTTTTTTTCAACAACCCCTTGAAGGTGAGTTAGGTAGCTCAAGGATAACTGTCCCCATTTTATAAATGAGGACGGTGAGGCAGATTTCATATACAGATTACCGCCAGTCTGGGTCCAGGTTCACAGAAGCTGCCTTTCCATGTTACCACATTGCCTTCTAGTAAGAGGAAGATTGTCATTCATAGTGACTGAAAAATAGTGCAGTGAGTCAAGTGCAGCCCAATGGGAAGGAGGCAAGGTGTGGAGGCAGGGGCCTGGGCTGCAAGGTTTGATCCTGGCTCTGACGTTGGTGACCTTGGGAAAGTCCCTTCTCCTTGCTGGTTTCCTCATCTAAAATGGATCAGGTGTAACAGGAGTCCCTCCAAGGTGCGTCTACACTCTAGATGCCACTGAGTGACTTAAAAAGAGGGAAGAGGCTGGATTGTGGACATTCCAGGCTAGTGTTCAGGGTCCTTTGGTGGGCCAAATCCCAGGGCCCCATGGTGCCTAATCCTCTCTCTCTTCCACTCTCCACAGCCTCGAAAAGAAGAAGGATTACTTCTGCTGGGAGTGAGCAGATCAGCTTAGGAATAAGAAATAGGAAACTTGAAAAATGGCATTAGAGGAAGTTAATGAGAGCCCGTTAGGCTGGGCGGTGCTCTTCCTGGCTTCTTCCTTTCCTCTGGCCATCCCTCACCCATCCCTTCAGGGGGCACCCACTGGGGCCAAGCGGCCAACATAACAGGGAATAACAGGATGAGGAAACCCTTCATCTCAAGAGTCTGAGCTTAAAGGTGGTGTAGGTTCACCAGAAAGTGCGAATAATGTCTAAGTAGGGGAGAAGTTCTAGAGAGTCATGACAGGGGAATTTCCCTTCTTTCTGCCTTGCTTCCTCCTCCCCTCCATCATCCACTTCCCTTCCCTCTTTCCTTCCTTTCCTTTTTTCTCTTTCTCTTTCCTTCTTTCCTCCCTCCTTCTCTTCTTCCCTCCCTTCCTCCCTCCCTCCATTCCTTCCTTCCTATCTGACCTCAGGCACTTACTAGCTGTGTGACACTGGACAAGTCACTTCATGCTGTTTGTCTCAGTTTCCTCAGCTGTAAAATGAGCTGGAGAAGGAAATGGCAAACCACTCCAGTATCTCTGCCAAGGAAACCCCAAGTGGGGTCACTTAGAGTCAGACACAACTGAACTAAATTTTCAGAAAGTACTCTTAGTCAAAAAGCATTTATTCAACATCTATTAGTTCCAGATCCTATGTTAAGCACTGGGTATACAAAGAAAGGTAAAAGGCAATTCCTGCCCTCAAGGAGCTCCCAGTCTAAAGGGGGAGACAACATGAAAACCCCTATGGACAAGCAAGCTATAGAAAGAATCAATTGAAGAGAAGGTGTCCTTGTGGCACTGAGGTGACTCAGGGCCCCCAAAGGCTCTGCCAATGTGTCATGAGCTCTGGAATATTCCACCCAGCTGGAAAGCCTCCACTAGAGTGGCATATAACAATGAATTTGGAGTCAAAGAACCTGGGTTCAAACCCCATCTCCATCAAAGGACCTTTGGACAAGTCCTTTTATCACTCTGTGCCTCAGTTTCCTCATCTGCTAATGATGGGAGGGTTGGACTAAATAGCCTCTGGAGTCCCTTCCACCTATGATCCAGTGTGTGACTTTGGACAAGTTACCTTGTACCTCAGTTTCCCCATCTGTAAAATTTTAATCTATTAAAAAAAAGACAGCTCTAGACTATGTCACATCAATTTTCTCATGCTGGGGTCCCTCTTCTTCTTCAGCCCTGTCCTCCATTGATGAGTTCCTCTTCAGCATGTCAATCTGTGGAAGCACTCATACCAGCTATGATCACTTCTCACCAGGCTCGGTTACAGACTCTTGCCCTTCTCACCCTTGTTTTCCAGCTTCCTTTGACATACCGCCTCTCCCATTATAACATGAGCTCCTCGAAGGCGGGAGCTTTCTTTCTCTTCTCTTCTTTCCTGGTGCATAGGAAACAAATGCCTATTCACATAAAATCTGTAAAGTAAGGGGTTTGGCTAGATGATTTCTGAGGTCTCTCCCAGCTCTTGATCTTTGTTCCTGTGATCCTATGAGGAGGGCCTGGGGAAGAGGCACCTTGTGTCTCTCACCTGAGGATCAGTCTGGCTAAGCATGGAGAAAGCTGAACTAGAGCTGGAAGTTCCTGGGAGACAGGGAGAGAAGTGTCTTGGGCTGAAGACAGAGAGCTGCATGACCATCTTTATCCCTTGGCTCATGGGGCTACATCAGCACTCTCAAAGATGGTCTCCAAGATTGGGTGGATTCCCCTGTGGGGCCCCTCCTCCTCCAGACACAGAGCATCTCTTCCCTCCCTGACTTAATAATTCAGTCTCAAACCCAAGTGTTCCAACTTCAAGTTCAGGGCTGTAACCACCCATCCACACTACCACTCTCCAACAACTTTGGGATAATGAACAGCTTCCTAATTCTAGGTCTCTGAATATGTCTTTCCTAGATCTTCAGTGCCATGTGCCTGTCTCTACCTATGACAATTGGAGGCAGGGTGATTTAGCAGCTAGAGCACTGTATTTGGAGTCTGGAAGATGTTCAGTTAGACCAAAGAGTTTTAATGTCACTTCTCAAGTGACTGTTTCCAAATGAGGGAAGATGTCTACACCGATGAGAAACCTGATGCCCCCAGAAAGGTTGGGAGGAAACAGGGGCTGCAGATAGAGTTTGAGTCTCAACTCTGCCACTTTTTATCTAGTGGGGATGGGGGCTCATGCAAATCAACCCCCCACCTCAGTTTCCTCATCTGTGAAGTGATTTATAAGGTCTCCATTTCTAAATTCAAAGTCCCTATAGTGGGGATGGGATCTGAACCCCCAAAAGGAAAGGACCATGTCTTTGTAATATGGACCCCAAAAAGGGAAAAGCCCCTGGACCTTCCCACTTGGTGTTCACCGAGGAATTGGCCCTTCCAAGTCAAATAAGTCCTTTTCATTGTCTGCACCTGGTCCCATCCTAGACCAACCATTTCCTTAATTCCACATGGACCCCTTCTCTGCTCCTATAGACTTCTGCATAAAAGATCCATCTTGCCTCTTTCAAACTGCTTGGATCCAATCTGGTCCGCTTGTCAACACAAGCATCATAAATGCTCAGATTCCTTAAGAGTCCGGTCAATATGGTGGATTTTTAGCAACATGACCACCTTCTATTGGTGTTCTAATAAACCTTGTCTTTGGCTGAAAGATGTCATCAGTCAAATTCATTTGGGCAGGACCCACATGTCACTGTTTTGGGGTCCCGGAATCCCTATGGACTCTGCAGTTCATTCCAGCTCTGACAAGTTAAACCTCACAGGTTTTTAGAAGCTGTGTGTTCTAAGAGGAAGAGGACTGGATAGGCAGAAAGAGGGACTGGGTTCAAATCTTGGTTAACACTACCAGCTTTGTGACTTCCGGTGAATCCCTTCACTTCTCAGGGATTCAGGGTCATTCCCTCTCACTTAAGGGGTTGGACTAAGCCTCCTCTGCCTTAAAAGCTAGAATTCTATGGTCCCACATCAGACACCTACCAGCTACATAACGGTGGCACTGGTGCTTAATCTCAGCCTCAGTTTCTTCATCTGTAAAATGGAGAAACAATATTGTTTTGAGGTGACTCAAATGAAATAATGCATATGTGATGCTTAGCAAATTATCTGGTACTTTAGACACATCAGTTTTTGTTATGTAATTTCCCTTTATTCAAGGAAGCCTACCAGCATGCCTTTCCCTTTAGAAGTGACCTGTAATCCTTCCTTTCTTTAGTGTTTATTCCCCTTATGCCATTATCACAAATTGTAGTCGTCAGTAACATTTCTTAAGCACCTACTATGTGTCAGGCACTGTGGTACAAAGCAAGGAAAAACCAGCCCCTGTTCTCAAGGAGCTCACAGTCTAGTGAGGGAGAGAGGAAGTGGACAAATCTGTACAAACAAGCTCTGGACCTTGGGGAGAAATGGGAAAATCCCCCAAGAGGAGGGGCTAGAGTCAAGGGAGAACAGGCAAGCCTGGATAGAATCTCAGATGAGAGAATCTCAAAGTCCATTCCCTCTGCCCTGGCATTTCTGTGTATGTGCTGGTGTTTATCCCATCTGCATCTCCTATGAGCATCTCTCCAGGGCCCAGGCCTTGCACACAGTCAGGGCTTTCCAGTCTGAAATTCCCACACAATCAGAGCTTCCCACACAGCCAGGGCTTAATAAATGTGAATAGAATTGGCAACGTTCTCTCTTGGGATTCCCTGGGATCCCACAAGCTGGTGAGAGAAAGGCATTTAAATGAACAAGAAGCTGTTTTAAATTGGTAATAACAAACAGGGCTAGCATGAATAAACACAGTTCCTGAGAGATCAGAATTCTACTGCAGCCTGGGATTCAAAATCCTTCATCACTTGGATGATTGGAGTCTGATCCTCTTTCCAAGGTTTTTTCAGTTACTTCCTTTCTACAATCATTTTTCAGTGTGACCCCTTTTGGGGCTTTCTTGGCAGAGATACTGGAGTGGTTTGCCATTTCCTTCTCCAGCTCGTTTTACAGATGAGGAAACTGAGACAAACAGGGTGAAGGGACTTGCTCAAAGTCACACAGCTAGGAAGTGTCTGAGATTGGATTTGAGCTCAGGAAGTTGAGTCTTCTTGCCTCCAAGTCCAGTACTATCCACTGCAGTGCCCCCTAGCTGCCCTTTATTTTATTACCAGTTATTATAAATTCAACTGGAGAGATGGAGTGGCGTGATGAAGAGAGTGCTAGAAGACCTGGATTTGAATCCTTCCACTTACTAGTTGGGTGACCCTGGTCAAGTCACTTCTCTATCCATCACCATTTCCTTATCTGCCAAATGGAGATAATAGCAACATCTACCTCCTAGGGTTATTGTGAAGATCAAATGAGACAATAATTGTGAAGTGCTTAGCCCAGGGCTTGGAACATAGTAAGTGCTATGTAAATATCAACTATTGTTATTAATCATTATTAGCTGTGTGACTGCTGTGAGCCTTGTTTCCCTCCTGGTCAGCTCTTCTCTCTCTCTCCCTCCTCCACCATCTCTCTCTGTTTCTGTCTCTATCTCTGTCTCTTTCTTTTTCTAGTGAGCTGGAGAAACACATTTTCCTTTGAGTCCATGAGTCTGAGATGGTAAAAGAAAGCTGCTTACCATTTCTCCACTTTCCCTTTATTAGGAGATTGTCTGGAAGGAGGGAGCAAACACCCCTGTCTCACCCTTTTCCCAAGATCTATTGGTGAGAGTGCTTAGGATTCCTCTGTGCCCCAGCAAACCTGAGCAGACAATGGGAGACCTGGAGGTGAATGGGGGTGTGTGTTCCCATACCAGAGCACTTGGTGCAGTTTCTTTCCCTGCTTAGTTCTATTTTAATGGGATATTCAGATGCATAGTGAATACTGAAGCACTGTTGGCTTAGTTTCTAAATTAATGAATGTAGGGAGAATTGAAGCTGAGAGCTCCAGGATCTTATGAATCATGGTGCTGGAGAAGACTTTTAAGAGTCCTTTGGTTTGCAAGGAATTCAAGCTATTCACTGAAAAGTCAAATATTGAAGCTGAATTACTTTGACTGCATAATAAGAACACAGGACTCATTGGAAAAGACCCTGATGTTGGGAAAGATTGAAGTCAAATGGAGAAAGGGATGGCAGAGTTGGAGATGTGTAGAAAGTGTCATGGAAGCAACAAACATGAACTTGGACAGACTGGGAAACAGTGGGGGATAGAAAGGTCTGTCCTGTTGTGGTCCATGGGGTCATGGAGAGTTGGACATGATTAGTCAACTGGAGTGAAATGAAAAAGAGGAAAGCCCCTGACCAGATAGTGGCTCTGAATAAGGTAGAGTATGCAGACTCTACCCTTCAATCTTTATTATAGATTTTTGGTCTGGGAAGCTGGAAGATCTGAGTTTGAATCTTGCCCCATTTCCCTACTAATGGCATGACCCAGGGTAATTCACATAGTTAACTTTTTTGAGTCTCAGTTTCTTCATATGAAAAATGGGGATAATAATTGACTCTACTTACAAATTAGGTCAATTAGAAAAGGAACAGAAGGTGGCTATTCTAGTCCCTTTCAGGAACCTTGAATACATGGGGTTTCATGTAACCCAATGTCCTTTCAGCATTCTCTGGGGGTCATCCCCTTCCTGGTCCTCATGGCCTCTACTCAGCAACCTCTACCTCATAGGCTTGTTTGCTTTGCGGTCTTTAAAGCTGTCTACAAATGTTAGCTATTACCTTATTATTATTATTATTATTATTATTATTATTATTATTATTTTGCTTTTTGGAGGGGGGAAGGTAGGGCAATTGGGGTTAAGTGACTTGCAGAAGATCACACTGTTAGTCAGTGTTAAGTATCTGAGGCCAGATTTGCACTCAGTTCCTCCTGACTTCAGGAAGTGCTCTATTCACTGTGCCATCTAGCCACCCCCATTACCATATTATTATTAATTACATCATTACTATTAGTCCATTTCACAGCTTCTCAGGTTGCCAAAAAATAAAAAAAAATAAAGATGTCATTGCCAAGCAGACAGTCTACTGGTGCTGAGCCTCTCTCTACTTATTTGGATTGGTCTTTGACAAGCATACTCAGTCTGTTACCATCCTGAGGGCCACATTTAATGTCTTCCTAGCAGCGTACTTAAACTTGGCTGGCATAGCCTTTGGGAAGCCAGGGTCACTAGATAAGACATTGGAATGAGGTGAAATGCCGCAATCTCTGAAGCTTTAAAAGAGAACTTCACTCAGAGGGCAATGAAAGAGAGGCATGGGGGATGGATGTGAGAAGGAGGAAGGAACCTCAGAGAAGAAGAGGTACATCAGGTGACATCAGGCAATATGGAAGAGGTGGGGTCAGAATCCTCTGGAACCCTCCCAATTACAGGAGAAAGCAGAACTCCTCTGACAAGATGAGTGACAAACTCTGTTGATCTCATCCATGACAGAGGACTTCTGGGTCTGGGAGATTTGGGGGGGATAGGCAAGAAATCTTAGACCATTGGGATTTCTGAGGGGGAAGGGGAAGAGTCCAATTCATTCCTTACTTAAAAGAGGAACTGGCCACCAAAGGGTTAATTCAAGCTAAATTAATTTAGTGAAAATTCATGGGACCTCTTGGGCTTGAGGGAGAGGTGATGGGAATGGAGAGGAGCAGTCTTGGCATTTATCTGGAGGCTGGATGTCCTCTACTGACCAGATGGGATTTGCAACTCCAACAGAGCAGCCCCTGAAGGACAGTTCAGATATTGCACCTCCCTACTGATCATTAAGACTTGGCCACTTTAGAATAGGAACCACTGGACCACAAGGGCTCCTGGTGGGATCCAGTGGCCCATTCTCAAGGAGCCCTTTGATAGATGCAAGAGGACTCCTGGGGAGAGGCCACGAGGGACAGGAAGGGGGTGATTCCCAGAGAATGCTGAAAGGAAATTTGGTTACATGAAGCCCCATGTTTTCAAGATCCATGAAAGTCACCAGAAAAGTCACCCAATCATTTTTCTAAATTATAGAATTTAGACCTACTTATAACCATAACCAATTAATGTGCATTTAACATATATATTTAATATTATATTTATATAATATATTTATATTTTATAAATTTGTATATATTCTATAACATGCTTTCCAAAGCCTCTTGTGTCCTCATGACAGCCTTACTTTGGAGGACGTAGTGCAAAGGTTATCATCCTCACTTAATAGAAGAGAAAAGTGAGGCTCAGAGAGGGTAGGTGACTCATCCAGGGTCATATCAATCAATTGGCAAATATTTATTCTGTATCTGCTATGTGCCAGGCACCCTGCTAGGTGCTAGCAATGGATGCAAAGATAGTAAAACATTTTTAGGTTCTAATGGGGGAAGACAGTGAGAAACTAGATGAGTGAATACAGTCTAAATGTAAAGGGAATGGTGCAGTGGCTGCCCACTTAACTTGGGGTTTACTTCTTTCCTTCCTTCCTTCCTTCCTTCCTTCCTTCCTTCCTTCCTTCCTTCCTTCCTTCCTTCCTTCCTTCCTCTCTTTCTTTCTTTCTTTCTTTCTTTCTTTCTTTCTTTCTTTCTTTCTTTCTTCCTTTCTTTCTTTCTCTCTTTCTTTCTTTTCTTTCTCTCTTTCTTCCTTTCTCTCTCTCTTCCTTCCTTTCTTTCTCTCTTCCTTCCTTTCTTTCTCCCTTTCTTTCTTTCTTTCTTTCTTTCTTTCTTTCTTTCTTTCTTTCTTTCTTTCTTTCTTTCTTTCTTTCTTTCTTCTCAAAACCTTAAACTCAGTTCACTCTGAAGCTCAGAGATTGGACCACAATAGGTCCCTACCCAAGCTCCACTTAGTGGCTGTATTTTGGGCCCTCCTTGCTTTGAGTGAATGTCAATGGTAACTGTTTCTCTTTGGAAAAGCAACCCTAAGTGTCTTCCCTTTGCAGCTTGATTTTTTTTTCTCTTTTCTAATTAGAGAGGCCATGCCTTGACTCATTTCTCAAAGAGGCCTATTCAATGAATAGGTGTTCCCTGGCTCTAAGTGAATATCTGAAAAGGACTTAGCCTAAAAGAGCCAGGGTCTCCCACTGCATCCTGGGTCATCTCCAGTCATCCTGATGAATATCAGGTCATTGGATCCAGATGGCTCTGGAGGAGAAAAGTGAGGCTGGTGACCTTGCACAGCCCTGCCCCACTCAAATCAAAGTCAACTGCAAGTCATGTCATCATTTCCCTAATGCCATGGTCCTCTTCGAAAACAAAGGATAAAAACAACAAAGGGAATGGATACAAATAAACCCATGGCTAAATATAAGATAATGTTTTATGAACACACACACACACACACACACACACACACGCACACCCACACCCACACCCACACACACACCCCCACACGTACACCCCCACACCCACACACACACAACCCCGCACACAACACCCCCACACACCCACACACACACACCCACATGCACACACCCACCCACACGCGCGCGCACACACACACACACACACACATGCACACACCCACCCACACGCGCCCACACACACATATATAGCTAGTCAGGGAGGGCACTTATAGTCAGGGAATAGAAAGAACTTCCTATGGAAGGTACTGATTGAGCTGCACCTTGAAGTGAAGGGGGTTTTCCAAGAATTAGGAGTGATGAAGGAGTGTATTTCAGACACGGCAGAGGGTGACCAGTCCAAAGTTCTGGAAATGGGAGCTGACACATAATATATAGGGAATAGAGAAGAGGTCATTAAAGGAGTATGTCTGATAAAGCTGGGAAAATATGTCGGGACCAGGCTGTGCAGGGCTTTAAAAGCTAAACCAAGATTATATTTTATTCCAGGGGCCACAAGGAAGCCAGTGGATATTATTGAATAGTGGAGTGACACCATCAGATCTTTGATGAAGGAAAATGACTTCAGGATCAATTTCTGGGATTGACTGGAGTGAGGATAAACTTAACTCGGTCACACGGTATATCCAGGTCTTCTGGCCCCAAGCCCACGATTCTTTTGACTGTATCGTTTTTCCATTCCACAGTTACAAGGGGAGAGGAGTCAGTCTTTGAAAGGATAGCCTCTTCCTTGATGTAAGAATTGTTCTGTCCCTGGAAGGATGGGTCCTAGTTTCTCAGATATGTTGTTCTGGGCTGAGGGAGACTTTCAGGGGACCTTTTCCACCACCCCTAAACTTGAAGATAACCAAGAACAATAAATTTGATTGCAATCTTTATTGCAGACGTTATAGGCTGATAGGGAGAATTCAAATGACATCTCAGAATATGAAATGGCTATAGAATAATTTTGCTGCTTGTTTTTTGTCTGGACTTGTGTCTTTACCATTCCACAGAGCTTCTGGGGTAGAATTCCCCCATCCATGTGGTCCACCATCTGTTCTGTAACTTAAAGGCTTAGGAAGCTGTCCAGGGTCCTGAGAGCTACCAGGGGCCCACACCTGGGCTGTTTCCAAGGCACATATGAACCCAAATCTTCCTGATTCCCACCTTGGCCTTTTCTCCACTGGGCCATTCTGTCTTCCTGAAGAAAAGTTAAGTGTTTAAAATTCAAATTCTTTGAAGGCTCTTAAAAAATTTATGATGCAGCTAAAGGCCAATCTCAAAAACTCATTTTCGTGCAAATTCTTTCCTAAATGTCCTTGTCAGGTATCTATCCTGCTCCAGCCTTGACTGCTACCAGAAGGGGAGAACAATGGTGTTTGCTTCCTATGTGGGGGCATAAAGAGAGAACACCCTATTTCAGCATCCAGGGGTCTGAGATATCCACCACGAAAATGGATAAGGGTAAGGGTGCTGGAGCTGAGTCCAGCAGCTGAGAACCTGCCACTAGATGCAGGAAGGGGAAGAGATGATCAGGCATTGTGGCTGGTGTGGGATATGGGAGACAGCCTGGGTTGATTCCTCTGCTGCTAACTAATCCCAGCAGCAAGTGAGAGCAAGTCCTCACACGGTGGTGAGAAAAAAAGCCATACAAGGACAATCTCAAGGTCTCTCTGAAGAGCTCAGGAATCGATGCTGACACCGGCACAGGACCACCCAGCATGGCGTGCACACATCAGAGAAGGTGATGTGCTCTGTGAGCAAAGAATTTAAGTTGCTCAAAAAAAACTTGAGGTGAGCATATTTGAAGAATCCACCCCAAATATCCATGTGCACTATGTGTACCCGACCTGTGAGAGAGCATTCCAAGCTCTTGTTGGTCTGATTAGCCACAGTCAGACATACTGTTAACTTGACTCCCACATAGTGATGTCATGGGGGACATGACATGGGGTCATCTCCAAGAATGGGCAGCAACTACCCTCACAGGCACTTAAGCCAGGCCTCTTCTAGACTCTGCTTCTCTTCCTCTTGGAGGTGAGTGCTCAGGCACGTCTTTTAATCAATGCCAAGTATTGTGACATGCAGTGGGAGGCTTCCTGCTCTGTCTCTCTTTGGGTTTTGCTTTATTTATGAGCTCTTTGCTCAGCCCCTGGATTACAAGTTATGAATAGTTATAAACATGTGCTTTCTACTAGAGTGTTGGTTTGTTTTAAACCAAGATGGAACAAACGAAGAAAAACCGATAGCTGGTTCAAACCTTGTATATCATGCAGCTGCAGGACCTCATTTAAAAGATATGTAAATTGAATCCTCGAGAAGGAACCTGTTTGCTCAGGGTCACACAAGCAGAGATGGAAAAACAGATTTTCGAATTCCAAACATATTCTCTTCCAACATGCCATAGTGCCTGTTCATGCCACAGATCTATGTCATTCAGAAGCCTGAGATAATCCTCAGAACTCAAGAGTGACCCATCATGAGTGTTAGAAGTCACCTCAGAATCCATGTGGTACAAGCTAAACCCAGAAGGAATCCAAACTGTAGCAGTGTCCCCATGGCAGCAGTGGCTGAATAAGCATCAGAATTAGGAAGTGAGAGATGCTCTGAGGATTAGATGGACATCCTTAATAGAGAATGTTTCAGAACTGGTCATGGAAACTCTGAGCCCAGCTGGGAGGGAGATGCACCAAAGAGAAACTTCATGAAGGCTCCAGGAAGAGAGAAAAGGACTTCTGGTCCCTCCAAAGGGATCAATTAACCTTATTTCCTGATTCCTAAATCTCCTGATTTTCCTAAAGCAGCAAATCCAATGTCACTCACCTGTTTCCTGTTCAATAAACTCCAGTGACTCCCTATTGCCCCCAGGATCAAATACAAAATACTCTGGTTGGCATTCAAAGACTTTCATAGCTTGCCCCCTCCTACCTCTCCAGTCTTCTTCCACCTCATTCCCCAACCCATACTCTTGGATCCAGTGACCTTGTATATCAGCAATGCAATATTCGCAATACCTATGGAAATTACAGATATGCTGATGTAGTTATCAATCACAAAATATACCAGGCTTGCTATATGGAGGATAAAGACAGAACATTTATTAAAATACCAAAAGACTGAGTCCCAAAACCAGAAAGTCAAAGCCATCAGAGTAGTTATGACATTGGCACAAGTAGATAAAGTAGAAAGCACCCACATTGTCAAGCCTTTAAAACAGAACAGGCTACCTCAGGCAAAGGTCCTCCTCTCCCCACTCACAGCAACCACCCAGCGTCCAGGAAGCGTGCTCCCAGCATCTCTGGCCCCTGGCAGTCCTCAGCAGGAGTCCTTAGCAGAAATTCTGGATGACTCAAAAAGGGCTTCGCACTGCCGCCGCCACTGCCTCTGCTGCTGCTGCCGCCGTTGCCCCCACTGCTAGCCACCGCAGGAACTCTAGCTTGGCTTCCACTTCCTCTTGCCCCACCCCTTCCTGCTACATCAGCAAGTTCAACGGGGCATGGAAGATCTTTAAATCCCATAACCCTTACACCTTGGACTCCTGGCTGTCTTATGAACAAAACACCAGATTTCTGAACTTTGGACATTTTCTCTGGTTGTGCCCTATGCCTGGAATGCTCTCCCTCTCCCTCTATGTCTCTTGGCTTCCCTGGCTTCCTTCAAGTCTCAGCTAAAATCTGACCTTCTTTGGCAAGCCTTTCCCAGTCCCATCATTCTGGTTCCTTGTTTTGTTTATTTCCTACTTCCCCTATGTTAGCTTGTTTTGTATATATTTGTTTGCACATTGTCTCCCCCATTACAGTATAAGCTTCTTGAGGACAGAGATTGTCCTTTATGACTTTTTGCATCTCCAACACTTAGCACAGTGGCTGGCACATGGTAGGTGTTGAATAAACATTAATTGGTTTATTATATTAGTCAAACCCCATTTCACAAAGAAGGAAACTGAGGCCTGGACAGGGGCAATACCTTGACAAGGGGCATATAAGAGCTCAGAGACAGATCCAGGATGCCTGTGAGCAGCCTTGTGATCTTGGAGCCAAAGTTAAATCGCTCTGATGAATAACCAAGCATGACCTTTTTTGTTTCTGTGGAAAACAGCTAATTTTTCCAGCTCTGTCAGCGGAAGCTGCTTATAATATCAATGAATCCATGGCTCCTGAAATGTCACTGGGAAATGAAAGGTCCTTGGCCCTGGGGATGGAAATCACCTTTCTGTTCATTATGGTGAAATTTAGCAATTGATTACTTGAAAAGGTCCCTTTTCTTGACCTTCTCAATTGTAATGAAGCTCAGTCTACCCTGGGTTTTAGTACCCGTGCCTTTATGCTTCTGTTGCCAGGTCATGTTGTGGGCCCTTGGAGTGCACTCTGCTGCCTAGAACCTGACAAAGGAGAATCTGGGTTCAGATCAGACGTTTGGCATTTACTGGATTTGCTCCCTCCTCTTCTCCCCCTATATTTCCTCTCTGTTTTTCACTTCTCACAAACTCCAAAGTATTCAACTCTCTCTATGCTGATGATTCATAAATCTACTTAAGCAGTCCTAATTTCTCTGCTAAACCTCTAGTCTTGCATCTCCAACTGCCTATTAGACATCTTGAAGTGGATGGTCAGTAGACATCTTTCTTATTTTTGCTTTTTGGAGGGGGAAGGCAGGGCAATTGGGGTTAAGTGATTTGACCAAGGTCACACGGCTAGTAAGTGTTAAGAGTCTGAGGCTGGATTTGAGGTCAGGTCCTCCTGACTCCAGGGCCGGTGCTCTATTCACTCTATTCACTATTCACTCTATTCACCTAGCCACCCCATCAGTAGACATCTTAAACTCAATATGTGACAAATGGGGCTCATCGTCTGTCCCCCTAAATCCTCTGCCCCTCTTCTGCCTTTCCTATCACTGTAGAGGGCAATACTCTCCTCCCAGTTCCTTAGGCTCCCTAGCAGTCAGTCTGGGCTCCTCACTCTCTCTCACCCCTTCCATTCCCAGCATGGTGCCAAGGCCTATTGATGTCACCTTTGTGGCACCTCTGGTTGATTTAACCTCTGCAGTATCTCTCCAATAGCCCCATTCTCTCATCTGAACTTGCCCCTGCCCTGGTACAGACCCTCATCACCTCACACCAGGATGGCAATAGCTGCTGGGGGGAGGGGTCTGCCTGCCTCCCTTCAGTTCATCCTTCATGCAGCTATCAAAGTGATCTTCCTAAATTAAAAGTCTAATCATGTCATCTTGCTCCTTGATCCACTCCAATGGTTCCCTCTCACCTACAGAAGCAATAGAAAATCTTCTGTTTGACATTCATAAGCCCTTCATAAATTGATGTCCCCCTACCTATCCAACCTACTTACACCTCACACCCCCAGGTATTCTGGAATCCAGTGACACTGGACGCCTTGGAGTTCCTCAAACAAGACACTATTCTCTCAACTCTAGGACTTTCCATTAGCAGCACCCCCATGTCTGGAATCCTCTGTGTTCCAATCTAAATCTAGCATCTTTCCTGTATTCCTCTAAGAGCTAGATAAAATCTCACCTTCTATGGTGAGTCTTCCCCCATTTGGCTTAATATTAGTGCCTTCCTGCTGTTGATTATTTCCAGCTTATTCTGGATATATCCTATCTGTTCATTGTTTACATGTTGTCACTCCCATTGGGTTGTAAGCTCCTTGAGGGCAGGGATCGTGGTGCTTAATCCATGTTTACTGAATGACTGACTGACTGCTACCGAGAGGACTGAAGCCTTTTTTTGTCCTTCACTCAAAAGCTATTAGGGAAGACTTAAAGCTTATGGCTTGGATTTTTCATATGCCCATTCAATTCCAGCTCAGCAGCCAATTAAGAGGCTTTTATCACCATACAGTAGCTGATAATGGACAGGAACCAGGCAGAGGATGTCTGATCCTGCTCTGAAACAGGAGGAAAGAACCCTCCATCTTCCACTTCACCAAGTAGACCCACCATGCCTCCCTCCACAGGGAGAGTGCATGAAGAGGAGGGACTGGGCCCTGAGAGGCCAGTCCTGCAGGTCATACGCATATTTAGATTTTATTTAGTCACTTATCTGGTTATCTATCCTTTATCTACCTCTGCATCAGCTATTTGTCTCTATATCTATTATCCTTCTCTCTACCTATCATCCATCTACCTCTATCTTTCATCTATTGATCCCTATCATCTACCTGCCCATCTACCCATCCATCCATCTATCCATCTATCTATCTATCTATCTATCTATCTATCTATCTATCTATCTATC
>NW_027186299.1:2396833-2440534 GCF_028583685.1 Petaurus breviceps papuanus
ATCTATCTATCTATCTATCTATCTATCTATCTATCTATCTATCTATCTATCTATCTATCCATCTGTCTATCTGGTTGTGGAAGTATGGAGCTGTCACATGATAGTCTTAGTGCTGCTGAAGGGATCTGTCAGTCTAGGAAGACCAAGTCCCAAGCTATAGAGGCTTCCTTTACTCTCCACTTATGTCTAGACCATCTCCTTTTCTCACCATTTCTTGGGCATGCATCACTCCTTGCACTGACACGCTGGTCCTCACACACAATGCTCCATCCCCTACCTCCTTGCCTTTCCACGTCTGACTCCTGTGCCAGGTATATTAATAACAGCATCAAAAACATCCCTGAATGACTCACACTACTAAAAATAGCAAACATTTCTAAAGTACTTTTTGGTTAATATACATACATTATCTCATTTGACCCTCACACAATAGCATAGGTGCTATTATTATCCCCATTTCACAGGTGAGGAAACTGAGGGACAGCCAGAGTCAGAAAGGTAGTAAGTGTTTGGGGCAGGATTTGACCTGGGACTTCCCGCCTTCATGCCCTGCACTCTCTTCACCATATCATATAGATGTAGACCTTGACAATCTTTGTAAATGCTGGCTGTTTATTATGCCAGGTCTGGTATTGTCTATACGATGCTATTTAGCTCCATGTTGAGAGTCCTGAATGCAGAGCTGGCCTCCTTTCTGGTCTGGTATTACAGGGCTAGTTTGGGGTCCAGCTCAGGGAAGCCTTCTTAGGGTGTCCCTCCATTCCCCTTGGGTCACCTACAGTCTGCTTCCTTTGAGGAATATGCCACCTTCCACCCTCCTCTAGAAGGGACAGAAATCCCTTTACCAAGCATCCTTTGCACTCGGCACAGAGTGAGAACCTACCAAGTTCAACATGAGGTTCGAAGGACACGTCGACAGAAATCCGGGCTGAATCATCGAGGGCCGTGCTGCTAGCTGAGCCCTGGACAGTGTCCACACTACAAGCTCAGCTCTCTGGCAGAATGCTCTGGAGAGAGGAGCTGATCTGGTGTTTGTCCTGAAACATAATTGGGAGGATCGATGTCTCTGAAAAGCCACCAACTCAAAGTAATTAGTGGTAATCAGCATCTCGAGGTCAATGAAATGTGCTAATAGATTAGAGGCAGCAAGTGGCCCCTGGAACAAGTCCTCTGAGGCACTGGACCCACTATTGGCTCTGTGATGTCCACTCAATGACCTGCCGTGAAAGGCGCTTGCACCTCTGGAGGCAGCCCCCTCCCCCCCAAGGCTCTCAGTAGGGTGCTTTCCTGGACATCCAGCCTCAACTGGTTTTTATGAAGTACCCCCCTCACACCTTGGCTCCTAGCCCTGTCTGATTCCCCTCCCACCAGGGCTGCCCCACATACAGCGTGGTCTCAACCCATTTTCTCCCAATGGGGCCCATCAATGATAGGAAGTACAATCACAGATTCTTAGGGGGTCGTTGTTTATATCAGGCTCCTGAGAGTCCCACCCAGCTGTATTCTGGAAGCTGCTTCTCCTTCCTTTTAGAGGCCTTATCATGGTGTCTAGGGCATCATAGGTGCTTAATAAATATTTATGGATTGACCAGCTGACTGACCTCTCTGTGATATGGGCACTCTACCTCTTCTGACTCCTGGCAAGCTCCTGGAAGGATGAGACTGTTTTTTTTGTTTGTTTGTTTTGGCTTTTTGTAGGTCAATTGGGGTTAAGTGACTTGCCCAAAGTCACACGGCTAGTAAGTGTCAAGTCTCTGAGGCCGGATTTGAACTCAGGTCCTCCTGACTCCAGAGCTGGTGCTCTATTCACTGTGCCACCTACCCACCCCTTCTGATTGTTTCTTTGTCCCCTGTGTCTAGCATGGTACCTAGCACTTAGTAGGTGAGTAGGAAATGTGGGTTGATAAGCTGATCAATTGACAATCACTCCTACTGAAGGTCCACATCTTTCTTGGAGGTTCCCCTCATCCTGGGGATAGCTTGATAGGGTGGACCTGTGGTGGGGAGTGGGGGGGAGGAGAGTGGGCCTGATTCTGGCCACGTGTGGACAATTTATAGCCTTGCTGGTCCTATCATCTCTCTGAATTGTTTCACTCTGTGCCCAAGGAGGGGTATGTGTGTGTGACACACACACACACAGATAGACAGATACAGAAACACAGATAAAGGAACAGAGAGACAGACAGAGACAGAGATGGGAGGAAAGGAAGGAGAAAGAGAGACTGACAGTAACAAACTAGGAAAAGGAGCTTCTCTGTTTCCTCCTATTCTTTGGGGGTTGTCCATCTTTTCTTCTTTGCCATTCAGACTTCCAGGGGAGAGAGAGGGATGGGCGGGTGGCCAGAGCCAGAGGTTTAGACACACTGACCAGATCTGGGACAAGCACATGCATTGCTGCCATGACCACTAAGGGAGCCCTCCGGCCATGAAGACCTCCCAGCCTGAGCCAGTGATGGCCTCTGGAAACCATGAGAAGAGAGCCAGGCCTGCCAGCCTGAGGAGTTCCACTGGACCTTTGTGCTGCTGGAAGTGTCTTTCCTCTTTTTAGTCCATTACTCTGAAATGGGGAGAAAAGGCCCCTTTCTGGCCCTTTCCCTTCCCTTATTAGCTGTGGGTACACATGGGAGGGCTGTCACCTCACCGGCCGCCCAAACACAGGGAGGGAAAGGGCAGGAAGTGGTTGGTGGGGAGGATCTGTCCTGAGTGTGAGGTCTGGCTTCCATCTCATTTTATCTTCTGTGTAGTGGTGAGGATGCGGGCCATGACAGGCAGCCTTTCTATCAAACTGAGTGTTGTGAATCACTTTCCATAGAGCATCTGCTTTAGAGACCCTCTCCAGCTCTGTGAGGCAGAACTACAATTCTGCGGATGGGGAAATGGAGGCTAAAGCAGTTTAAATGCCTGTCCCAATGCCACCTTGTAGCGCCAACGTGACATTCACAGCATCGATGGCGACTATGAATATGCCAGACAGATTCCGACCCAGTAGGTTCTATGCTCTGTCTCCTAAGCCCAGCTGCCTTCAGTGAACCGTGGTCACCGTGTGGGGAGATGGGAATAACCAGGGCCGGAAACTGCAAACCACTGCAAGGTTTCTTGAGTTCGCCAGCAAAGGTGGCTCACCCCCTAGGGAGAGTCCCACAGTGTAGGGAGGGAGCTGCCTCAATACCGGGTCTGGATGGGGTGTCTAGCGCAGTTCCTGGGACTGCGGAGCAGATCTGAAGTCCTACTTGTTCGTCTGGCAAGCCCAGGATATTATGGTTAAGCTAGCTCTCAGAAGCAGTGTACAAAACAGGAGGAGGAAGCACCTTGTTCAGGTCTTCCTGGTGTTTTCAAGGAGGAAGCAGGTTAGGGGGCATCACAGTGACAGGGTGGTGGGGTCAGGACCCACGACAGGATACTAAAATTTGAATCTGTGAATGGATTGGGAAGAAATCTTAGAGAGTGAAATACTCCCTGGGATGGGGAATCAGCCAGATAGAGAGGTTATTTCTCATTTTAATGTTTTGATAAATATTCTATTTCTTCCCCTAGATTAAAGGGAACCCCATCACCTTGTACCTACTCCAAATGGCTTTCCCACCACATGGTCTTAGCGTGTTGAAGGGAAGAGCTGAGACAACTGCAGGTTGTGCATACAGCAATTCCAACAGCTTCCTGCATGGCCAAAGAGTGGCTAGAAGTGGGCTGGGAAGTCCAGTAGGACCCTAGAACCTAGTGGGCAATTCAGCCAAGGAACTCACCTAATTAACTTCCCTTGCTGAATAATTACCACAACATGCTGCTTCTCAGAGGGCTAAAGGAAGACATCCTTTATGCCAGAACAAAAGGACCATTTGTGGGGGCTCATGCCCCTGCCCCATCTTTTTCTGTCATATCTGTAATTTCTGAGAATGATTATGGATGAACTCTTCTTAGAAGAATATCAGCTCTCTGAGAGCAGGACTTAGTTCATTTTTCCCCACTTAGTATCACCAGGATCTCCTGTGCCTGGCACAGTGAAATCTAGTCTAATGCCCTTTCTTTACAAATGAGGAAACTGAGGCCCAGAGAATTTAAGTGAGTTGGCAAAGGCAACAGGACTCTCAAGTACAGAATGGGTTATAGAACCCACATGTTGTCATTCCAAATCCAGTCTTCCCCCTACGCTGCCCCCTTTTAGAGATGGCTTAGTTCAGCTCCTTCAGTTTCCAGGTGAAATGAAGTAACTTATTGGTCAAGCTGGTCCAGGGACTTGAGGCATGTCAAAGAAAGTTCTAGGCCTCCTGATTCACAACCCACCCTGCATTTTTCTTCAATCTATATATTATCTTGCCTTGACTCAAAGTAGTCTGTGGAGAGCTCAAAAATGTATGACTGAGAAACATGGTCAGTGTCCTGGTCAGCATTCGTCACTTCTCTGTTCTAGGTAGACACACTGGGTGTGGAGGCAGCAGGACTGAAACACGGCCATGCTCACTCTTGGGTCAGGGCTCAATGCCTTGCAGAGTTGTAGGGTTACAGAGTTTTAGAGCTGGAAGGAACCTTGCAACCCAAACCTATTGCTTAGAAAGAAACTCCATTATGATGCACCAGAGCCTGACCAGTTCCACAGTTGCCCCTATGCTCAGGGTCCCCCTCACCCCTCATCCAATTTCTCTGAATTCTCTCCTTACTCACTACTCACTCTCTCCAAGGTCTTAGGATTTCACTTTGTCTCAAGCCAAGTACTATTCATCGACTTATGCTCTGCCTACCCCACTCCCATCCAAGAGACTCTCAGGAAATGGAAATTTCCCATTTTTCTTCCTTCCAGTCCAGTTTCCAACCAGTTCATGACCAATATCACCCTGGAGATCAGCTGCAATGCCTTTATATGGGTATGAAGAATCATGGACAGCTGCCTGTCCCCACAGTTGCAGGTTCTCCATGGCTCTCCCCCTTTTCCAGGCAGAGAGCCATCTGACACCTAGTTAGCAATGTTTGGATGATATCTCTCTACTAGACTGTAAACTCCATGAGGGCAGGGGCTCTGACTGATCTGAATTTTGAACCTCAGCCCATGTACCACATGTACTCTGTTCATAATAGACACCTTATAAATATTTATTGAATCTATGATTACTAAATGTCCCCCAATTCTATTTATCCTTTATGAATAAAATAGAAGTACATTTAAAATGTTAGTTCTTAGAATATTTCTCTTTCATCATGCAAGAATTTTCTTTCCTTTTGTTCTGTTTTATTTTTTCTTAATGAAATTAGTTTCAGTGGAAATGGATCAAATGGAGACAAAACTTCTTAGCAAAGATGACGGGTGGAAGCTCTAAGCAAAAGCCAAGGAACAATCAGGAATGAACACCCTTGGGGGTCAGAGAGAAGCAAGAGTAGCCATCTTCTTTGACCAAGAGTACTGAGAAATAACCACTTCTGATGTACCAAGTCCTGCTTTGTCTCTGTGCATTGGGCTTTCTGGGGGTCCTATGGCTAAGCTGCTCCAAACCCCAATGGCACATAAGAAAAGAAAAAAAAGGGAAAATAAAAGAGAATATAAATCAGTTTTGGAACCAGAAGCCTGAAATCCTGAGCTATAAACAAAGAGGGAAGGAGAGAGGGAGGGGGAGAGACAGAGACAGATATAGAGAGACAGAAAGACAGAGAGAATGTCCAAAATGGTAGCCAAAGATATGGCTCCTTTAGGGACAGAAATACCTATGTGTTTGGTTTTCAGAGACTATCTCAAGCTCCTGAGAGTTTGGCCTTATAATTTTGGCTTTTATTCTTCTCATAATTCCCTTCTTCATATACTTTCTAGTTTATCAGTATTTCAGTACTGGAATATTGTGGTTCTTTGATCTTATGAGTATGGGTATTTCCTCCAATGATGTAAATAGAAGCCCATCTGTGCCCACCTCCCCTGTGTGATGCTTTTTGTCCCTTGTAAATCCACTAAAGAAGGTAGGATGAGCTGAGGAACTTTGTCATGGTCTTCCAACATTCTGTGGATTCCAGTGGTGTATATATCCAGGCTACGACTGGTAGCCTTAGCTATGGTGTGAATAGCCTGGCATTCTTTTTTCTGATGATATGACATCCATTTCACTCCTTTCCTTCATGTAATTCCTCCTCACTTCTAATTGAAATGACATCTTCTCTCCCTCACCATGCCCTTCCCCCATTGTCCTTGGGATATCCTACAACATTGATGGATTGGAGACTAGATTGTTTAAGAAGTCCAGCCATAAAACTCTGATGAAGAATACCAGTGTACAAAGTGAACATTGACTTCAAGAGTGTGTGAGCTCATTAAAGCAGTGGTCCATTGGCTGATGCAGCCTGGTTGGTTTTAGCCCAGCTCATTGGCCATTTGCCATGGCTCTGCCTTTGCTCTGGGGATGATGGGCCAATCCTACCTCTTGACCATCTGACTGCCTGTTGCAGCAAGAATAGGATGGATTCTTTAGGAACTCTGTTGCTGTGCATATGGTTAGGTGAGACTCTGACTTAGGAATCTCATCTGCAAAATTCTGGGGCTAGATTCAATTCAATGTCAAGTCAAACAGTGAGCATTTATTAAGTATTTGCTATATGCCAAACATATGCTGAATACTGTGGACACAAAGAAAGACAAAAACAGCCTCCACTCTCAAGCAGCTCACCGTGGAATGCAGAAGACAATGTGCACATAGTTTCTTTCAGACAGGATAAATTGAAAATAGTCTTGAAAGGAAGGCACTATCACAAAGTGGGAGGGGGAGGAAATAATGAAAAAGGTGAGATTTTACCTGGCTATTGATGAAAGTCAGGGAATCCAGGAAGCAGGGGTGAGGAGGGAGAATATTTTAGGTATGGGAGAGAGTTAACGAAAGTGGAAAGTCAAGAGATGCAGTGTCTTGTGTGAAGAACAAAAAGAAGGCCAGGAACACGATCATAGAATATGTGGAAAGGAGTAAAGTGTAAGAAGACTGGAAAGGTAGGAAAAGGCCAGACTGTGAAGGGCATTAAAAGGCAGACATTTGATTCTGGAGGTAACAGGGAGCCACTGGAGGTTATGATGATAATGGCGATGATGAGGAGGAGGAGGAGGGGAAGGGCCAGGAGGGGGAGGGGAAGTCAGAGGCAGGGCACAAATCCAGTTCTTTCTGGCTTCCAGGTAATACTTTAAGATTATCAACTGAAGTGAAATTGCTGATTTGTAGTAGTAGGTGTTTCCTTATCCGGGAGTGCCATTCATTAATGAAAGTATAGATTTAATCTCAATTCCTATTTCTGATTTGATCAGCGCCATGTCAGTCACAATCAGAAGCATCCAGAGCATTATACTATCAAAGACTGAGAGCAAGAGAGGATCTTAGAGGTCACTGAGTCCTTACCTCTCATTTTGCATGTAAGGAAACAGACTCAGACAGATGTCCAAGATTGTATAGCTAGAAAATACCTGAGCCAGGATTTAAACCAAGGTCTTTCTGACTCCCCATCCAGGACTCTTCCCACCATGCCATACTGTTTTTAGGACTCAACCATCGTGAATTGGACTCTTCTCTGTGACAGGATTGAGCATCTTTGGGGAGCAGTTTCCTCGCTTTACGCCTCAGATGGCAGGGAGTACAGGGTTCCTCGCTTTGCGCCTCAGACGCACGGAGCACAGGGTTCCTCGCTTTGCGCCTCAGATGGCAGGGAGCACAGGTTCTTACACTTTCATGGAATCTTGGAGACGCTGTTGCTCTATTTTCTTTGGACATCATATCATTAGAATGACTAAAAGCAATGACAGTTTTCTTTCTCTGAGAAATCAGGCCCTTAGGAAAACAAAACAAAACAAAAACAGCATTTCTGCAGAAATAAAGGCAGTTCTAAGACGTCAGAAAAAAAGGAAATTACTAAATGCAAAGATTGCTCCTGTATCTTCTTTCTAAGCAGTTAATTTATATATGACTATTATAGACTCTTGAGGTCGATGGCTAGCAAACCCTGATAAGTAGAACATTTTGGTGAATGCAGGGCGATCAGACATTGGCTATTTGTGTCACATCTGACAGAAACGTTTCAGTTTTTCATCCTCAGACAAAAATGAGGAACTACAGCCAAGGAGACCCTGCTTTGAGGCAGGAGAGCAAACAAAAGGAGTAGAGAAAGAAGCCAAAAAAAAGCCAGAAGAAGCCAAGCCAGTGACCAAAGTAGACAAGTAGGAGAAAAAGAACTGGGATAACCACCTGTTGCTTAAATGAATCTGAGCTTAGCTGAGTCCAGCTGATCCAGCCGAGTCCAATTAAGCATATGGTTCCTAGACAAGCGACTGATTGAAAGTTGAGAGCAGACGTAGAACCTACCTTTCCTCCAGCCTTACTGCCCTTGCTTAAAAAAACTCTAGGAATAGAGGCCTTGTGTCTGATTTGAGGAGCTGAGCTAAGTGGAAGAAAAGCTTTGCTGCTAGGACCTGATTGGAGAAAGAAGAATCCTCAGCTATAATAATACAGTTATTTTGGGAAAGGAGAGACTTGTTCCTTACTTCCATCTACAACTTGAGAATGGGGTAGTCTATTAGGAATTTGTCGTCCTTGACTTTGACTGCCATTTAAAGAACGAAAAAGGGAAATTTCTTAGAGGTGAGCCAAGAAATTGAACTTAAATAGTTCTCCAGATTCTAGGTTTAGGGCAGCTGCTTTTGCTAAGAGAGTGTAATACTGCCTTAGAGTCAAGCCAAGAAGTTGTTTGATTGGAGCATCCAAGAGAGAATCAGACTCACCCAGCAAGTGAATTTTGATGTAGATAACTTCCCAAGGAGACCAAGGATATCAAAGTCTACATTTTAGAGTCATGAGTTCCCAGGCATATGGGCTTTCCTACTCATGTATCTCGCTGTTAGTATTATGTAAGATTCTGTCCACTCTTCCCTATGTACTTTGGTGGGACTATTATTATTTTATGATTTCTCTTGCTTTGCTTTCTGTGCAGTAACTCTTTCCTTTAAGAGTTATTGCTGCCATCTTGACTAATTTGTCTGAATGGGAAGCACACGAATGGGGGCTCAATAGATGGTGTTGTAAGGATAAAGCTTTGCCACACAAAGGTTATTTCCAGGAAATCAAGAGTGAATCATAGTAGAATATTCTCACTGCCTTTTGGAACCCCTAATCTGTCAGCACAAGTGTGGATTGGGGTGAGCAAGCCAGCCCAGAGCAAGAAGAGATAAGAGCTGGGAGAGTTGAGCACTCACACTTGTGTCAAGGCCACATATTGCTTTTGATAAATATATGAAAACATTTTGCTAGAGGAAGACTTCAAAGTCAGGATTCTGCTCTACTCAATCAAATGCCTTCTAGGCAAAATGAAAGAACACAAGAGATTCTTTGAATCCTCCACAATTTTATATTAATTACTTGATTATAAAGGGTTTGTCAATGTCCTTCCTAAAAGTTGGCACCCAGAGCTGGACAATTCTCTATCAATCCATCAGCCAAAACATCAGCATTTCTTAAACATCCATGATGTTTCAAGAACTGTGCTAGGTACCGTGGATGCAAAGGCAAACAGGAAATAGTTCTTGATATCAAGGATTTCACATTATGTTGGGGGAACCAACATGTAAACACAGAAGTATAGAGAGAGGGGAGAAAGATGATAGGACGCTGACATAGAGTAGTTCAGAATAAAAACACAGCCCTTTGTGAAGACATGAGGCAGGATGCTATCAAATGGAGAGTCAGATAAGGCTTTCTGGAAGAGGAGGCAGTGATGTTAGGCTTTAAAGGATGGGTAGGAATTCAATGAGTAAATTAGATGGAGGAGAGCATTACAGAAAGAGGAAATAGCCTGAGCAAAGATGCAGAAGTAGACAAAGAATCCAGAGCATGTATGTGTGCAGGAGGGTGGGGCAGAGAGGTTTCCTGGGGCATAACATGGAGAAGAATGATTTGAGAGAATCCAGAAGGGAGGAGAGGGGGAGAGAGGGCAGGTGGCATCAAGTTCACAAGGCCCACAAAGAGACATGACCCCTGGGGAATTTCCTAAAACATAATGGAAAACAATAGACGAGGAAGTAAATGCAGATTTCCTAGGAGTCAATGGTATTAGGGGCCCAGATCTCTGAAACAGGTGCTGGGAAGGGTGGGGGAGGCTCATGTGCATTTTACTGATGAGTATGTCCCAGGTTTCCTGAGCAATGAGGGTGCTCAGATGCAGAGGGGTGTAGCAGCAAGCACCCTAGCATACCCAGCACAACTACTAGCACAGGTTCTTTGATCTGTTTTTCTAAAGGAAAGCGACTCAAAAAGGGGTACTTTAGGGGCGGCTAGATGACACAGTGAATAGAGCACCAGCCCTGAGTCAGGAAGACCTGAGTTCAAATATGACCTCATACACATAACACTAGCCATGTGACCTTGGGTAAGTCACTTAACCCCAATTTCCCTGACCTTTCCCCTCCAAAAAATACTTTAGTCAAACATACATATCATTTACTTAGTCAGGGGGAAAAGTCAGCACCCAGAACTTTAGAGAAAATACAAATAAAAATTACAAGCAAACAAAAAGTACAAACAAAGAAAATAACACAATTTATCAGACCAACAGAGAGGGCTTCTAGCTGTTTGTTAAATATCAAATACATTAAATACATACACAGTTAGTTACAAGAGAGAGAAGCACCAACATCTGAGTTTTCAAAGCCAGGGGGTTCAAGGGTTACCCAGAGTTCATCTGGCCAAATCACACAATTCTTCTCATAAGTAAGCCCCAAAGCAAAACCTCACCTCAGAGTATATATACCCTTCTTTAGGGTCAAAGGACATCACAACCTTCATGACCCACTGCCTAATTACAAAGTAACAAAAGGTGTGGGCATTCCTGAAAAACAAGCCTCTCCCCAATCAAGCCCCTCAACTGGGTGCCACTTGAGGTCTATTAAGGGGCAGGGAAGATCTTTAAATTTCCTTACCATTGCAAGTGGGTGAATGTATCAATCAGTATGACAGCATCTGAGCTTGACCATAATGCCTCTGATCAAGAGGAGCCTGGTCTAAGTTGATTTAACCAAAATTTATTAGACACCTACTCTGTGACTAGCAACATGCTACTGGAAATGCAAAGACAATACCAAAAAGCCTCTGTCCTTGAGAAGCTTATATTCTTCTAGGGTAAATGCTCTTAATCTGGGGTCCTTGAACTATTTTTTTTAATTTTTAAAGTGTTGAATATGATTAAAATATTATATAGTTAGTATAGTTTAATATTATTGGTTCTCTTTGCATTTTATTGTATGAATTTAAAGTCATTATTCTGTAGTGGGGTCCGTAGACTTCCAGAAAGGAATGGAACAAAGAAATATCCCATTTCCGCTCCTAGGAGGAAAGAGGTATAAAATTAAATCCAACAAATTTTGAAGAGGTAAGAAACTCTGAGAAGTGGAAAAAACAAGGAATGTCTTCTCACAGGAGGTGACACTGACCCAAGCTACCAAGAAGAGGAGATGAGGAGACAGTGCATCCCAGCTTTCTTGGGGACAACCTGGGCAAAGGCAGCAAAGAAGAGATGGAAGACTGTGCTTAGGTAACCACAAGCACACAGGCTAAAACTGATCAAGGAACAGAGGATCTAAATAGAGTAAAAGTTTGAAAACTTTGGTGATGACATCATTCTTTTTTTTTTTTCAAAAAAATTGTCCCATTCCCCCATATTTTTGATAAAAACAATTTATGCAATAATTTTCTCAGCTCATATTTTATTCAAATAAGATTAAGAATTTTTTTTATAATTTCATAGTAATATGTACACAAATCTTCAACATAAAATAAGGTAACAAATATTTATTGATAGCAATAAATTATTTTTATTTATTGTATATTAAATTAATATTATTATATTATTTATTTGTAGCAAAAAATAAAGTAAAGCAATTTTAAATTTTCCTATTAATAGCCTCAGTAAGACTATTATGATGTAAATAACAGTACTGCTAATAATAGTAATTATTAATTATCTCTACCAATTAATGCTAATAATATTAATAACAATGCTATCAGCATGATGGATGAGCTTTTTTCCAGTGTGATGTTGTTCAAACCATGTTGCCATTGATGCTGTTGCTACTCATTTTTTTTCGACTATGAATCAAGATCTACATCATGTTTCCACAATGGCTGAAGCAGAAAAGGCCTTTTCACATAAACAGGATAAGCCAGATAACATTTTATTCAACTGTAGCCAAAGTCTAATAAGATTTTCAGGTCTGTCTGCTTATTTTAACACACATAAGAGCAACCTAATAGCCACTCTTGTTCAGATAGAATAAGAAGCAATGTGTTGTAGGTGCCATGGCCAATGGGTTCTTTGTACTTTGATATTTAGAAATATCTCAGTCTTCAAAATGAAATAAGACTGCTTCTGCTGAGTGGACAAGTGATTATATAAGCAGGTCTTTATTTCTATTCTATTTCCCTTTTTGAGAGGATTACTAAGTGACAGAAATGATAAGAATATAATGTACCTATGTTTTAGCAAAGATTTTGATAAAGTATCTCCTGCTATCTGTGGGGATAAGATGGAGAGAACTGAATTAGGAGATGATTTAGCCTGATTTATGCAGAACTGGTTGCATGGTCAGAATCAAAGAATTGCAGATGTAACAGGAGGTTGCCAATGGGGCACCAGTTGTATATGTAGTTTGAGGTAGTGTATTTTTTTAATCAATTATTTGGATAAAGGCATAAGTGGGATGCTCATCAAGTTTGCTGACAGCACACATCTGGATGGGTGAGTCCATCCCATCCCAGAAGAGGAGAACTAAGATTAGTCATCATGACATTTCCTGTTTGTCCATTCTTAAAGAAGACTGTGACATAAGGAAGGAGATGTCATGAGTCACAAGTTGAAACGGATTTAAGTGAGGGAGGGCTATTTAAAGTCACCAGTCTCACTTTCTCCTCTGAAACTGTCTAGTTCTAATGGCAAGATATAGATCAGGACAACTGGAGATGGTGCCAGATGCAGTGGGAGAACATGGTCTTTTTAAGATAAGGTCTTTCCCAGATCTCAGTTTGTGTGAGGCAACACCCATTCAGTTATTAAGATAAAAATCTAGTAAAAAATGAAATAAAATCAATCTGGGAGGGGAAGATTCCCAGGGTTTCTGGCCAAAATAGAAAGAATTGCTATTAATGTTCACTCTGAGCCATCAGTATCCAAATGATGACCAAGTGAAGCTTGGGCTGAGACCTATTGTTTGCCATCAATGAGAGTCAGAGTGATCTGGGTTTAAGGCATGGTCCATAAAAAAGAAATCTTTCCTGTAAGCCCTTCCTATCTACCTCATGAAATTGTAATATTAATGGGATAATAAGATCTTCCCCACCCATTAATAGGCCTCATGTGGAGCCCATTGAGGGAGGGACTTGCCTAAGGAGGAGATTGCTTAGGGGAGGCTTACTTGTAGGAAGGCTTCCATACCTTTTGGTACTAAATTGCCAAGGCACTGAGTCACAAGGGTTTTTATGCCTTCTGGTTCTGAGAAGTATATATATATATGTGTGTGTATGTGTGTGTGTCTATATATATATATATATATATATATACATACATACACTCTGAGTTGGTATTGCGCTTTAAGGGTTCACTTATGAGAAGGATCTTTTCATTTCCTGGTCAGGACTCCGAGTAGCCATATGTTCAGAACCCCCTGACTGCTCAGACCTCTCTGCTTCCTCGATGCAGTGATGCATGTAAAGTGTATAACAATATTGCTATGTCTAAACAACTGGAGCCTTGTTTGTTGATCTTTGTGCTAATTTCTCTGCTTGTATTTTCTATACTCTCTTCTTTCTCTTTAATTAAACTAGGACATTAACCCCTTTAAAACTTTCTTTCCTTTATAAAGCAGATCAAAAGAGCCTGTGCTAGCAGGCCACCCTAGCGTGGTAGGGTGCTTGCTTCTACAGACATTTAGGGATTGGTTGAAGGAACTGAGCTTGTCTAGTCTGAGAAAGATCAGCAAATCACTCAGTTACTAAGATTAAGTATTTACCCTGTGCCAGGCACTATGCTAGAGATCCAGAGACCTAAAGGAGATGTGATGTTAAGGAATATACATTCAATGGGGGGTGGAGTAGGGCAAGGGAACAATGTGTGCAAATATAAGCATGTGTGACAGTTGTAATCTTTATATTGTTTGATGTTATAATGATAGGATTCCAACATGGAGTCACTTAAGCTAAGTGCTCCTAATGTCCATCAAGGCAAAAACAGGCAAGTTTTTACTTTTGCACAGTTCTAATCTATGTAACCCTGTTTAAGACAGTTAATGCTGACAGCTCCTGACTGGATAAAACTCCTGTCTGGCTGCAGTGGTCTCAGTCAGTCCTCTCTTCCACTGCCTTTGCTAGTTAACTTAGATTCTCTCCCAGTTTCTGGTCCCAATAAGGAAACTTGCCCTACCAGAACCTCCCTCAAGCATGGCATCAGTAAGTGACCCTGAGAACTTCTCTATCATGACTGGGTTTGGTGAGGTCTGATGTCCCTTCCCATATCTGGCACCAATTAATTGTTCTCAACCAAGCCCATTTTAGTGTATATAATCTTACTGCCTGAATCCCAGCTATGAGTGTTATTTTGCTGTTCATTTTCTTCCCCTTCACACTGAGTGAGTTTCTTGCATCCATGGAGACAAACCATTTCCCTATCTATATTGTTATAAACTGTGTGTATGAATATCTTTTTGGGGGACCAGCTTGTTGTATCACACAATACTAAAACTCGTTTGTGCCAGCTTTCTGAATACCAATTTCCTGTAAATTCCTGAACTTGGATCTTTGCTTTAACCTGAGCTATAAAGCCAAATAAAACCATGTATTGTATGTATGTGTTTGTGTGTGCGCGTTGTGTGTGCGTGTGTGTGTGTGTGTGTAAAATAAATACAAGACAATTTGTGGAGGGGAGGGAGACAGCAGCAGGGGGTGATGTTTGTAAGCTTTGGAGGAAGCCAGGGATTCTGAGAAAGGAAGGGGAGGACAGAGCACCTTCCAAGAAATGGAGACATACTATGCAAAGGTAGGGAGATGGGAAATGGAACATTGTATGTGAGGATCAGCCAAAAGGGCAGCATGGCTAGAACCTAGAGGGGGTGATGGAGAATAATGTACAATACAATTAGAAATGCAGGTTATGCCCAGATTGTAAAGGGCCACAAACAGAGAGATTTGTATTTGAATCTAGAAGTAATAAGAGGCATTTGTTGAGAAGGGAATTGCTGTGGAAAGACCATTAGGGGCTGAGTTCCATGTGATGATGGAGCAAAGAAGATGAAGGTGGGAGGTTAGCCACATAGGAGGAAAACAGAGAGAGAACCAAAGACCATAGATGTGGAAGGGACTGCAGAGGCAGTCTACTTCAATCCCCTCTCTTTACAGATAAGGAAACTGCAGCTCAGCCCTCATTTACCATGACCATACATGATGCATTTGGCCTTATTCTGTCTTAACAAGCACATAGAGAGCAACCATCTGAGGTGGGGGTGGGGACCCCAGGTCCTCTGCCTCTGAGGTGCTATCTGCCACATCTTACTGCTTCTTCTTCAATGCCATGAAAACCCAGAGAGAAAAGTGCCCAGAGGAAGACTTGGCAGGGGTGGGAATGGGAGATTGGAATAACAACCCTTTCTAAAGAGTATTTGGAAGGCTGCTTTGGTCAAGAAGGATTAGCCTGCTTCTATTTGGTCTCAGATCATACATAGGACTAGGCACAAGAGAGAAGGAAAGAAGGTTCAGAGATGCAGATTTAGGCTTTATCTAAGGGAGAATTCTCAATGAATAAAGCTTGTGTATATGTGTAGTGGGCTGCCTTAGAGTCTTCAGGCATAGTCTAGGTGACTATTTGTCTTTCTTCAAGCTTTCAGAATGGAAGATTACATTTTTCTGCAGAGGTCAAAATATTCAGTCAAGGTCTGTATCCACATAACTGACCAATGGTTGAAAGGTGCTTAATCTTAGTATTGATCAGAGCAGCATTCTGCCTGCTTCTTCAGCTGGCTCCCTTTGAAAAGCCAAGATGAATGGCAGCCCACTGTGCCTGCATATCCCTCCTACTGCAGAGGATCTGTTTAATGCTTGGTAACATTTTCCTCCGATGGCATGGTTGACATATCGTTATACTCTTAAAGATTTTTAATTCCCAGACAAGCCCATTCTGAGTGTACAGATGAGTGCAAATCAAGGGTCTTCATTCATTGTGGAAATGCCCTGTAGCAGTGGATGGAGTCATTCAGCTTTACTGCTTAAAAAGCACTTTTACAAACATCTTGGTTGGACTCCAAGAATCCTTCTTTTCCATAGCAGGCAAACATGGAAATGTACCTGGACGTTTTCCCACTCTCTGCTCATTTGTAGGCAGAGCATGGCTACAACCAGATTTGGGCTAGTGCTCTTAGGATGGCTCTTGGGAGAGAAAAATAAAAGGAGATGCTTTTACCAGGGCTTCTTCATCTGCAGTCTGTGAACGTGGTTTTGTCTAATATTTTGCTAACTGAATTGCAGCATAGTTGGAAATAATCCATGGACTTCACCAGAAAGCCTGCCAAAGGAAGTCACAACACAAGAATAATTAAGAGCAACCATGTAGTTCTTTTACAGGTCCTTGGGTGTGGTCATTTTCCCAACTAGGAAAATCTTTTGTTGACGTGTATTTTGGACAAATCCTAGGTCTTTTTTTAAGTGTAGGGTGGTTAGTTAGTTAAATGGATAGAGTGCCAGACCTGGAGTCAGAAAGACTCATCTTCCTGAGTTAAAATCTTGTCTCAGACACTCACTAGATGTGTGAACTTAGGCAAGTCACTTCCTGCTGTTTGCCTCAGTTTCCTCATCTGTAAAATGAGCCGGAGAAGGCAATAGCAAACCACTCCAGTATCTCTGTCCAGAAAACCCCAAATGGGACCATGAAGAATTGGGCATGAGTAAAATGGCTGAACAATAGACTCTGAGATGTGAATGGGAAGGGCAAACCAAAAGCTTCAAACAATTGCTAGCAATGGGCAAGTCCCTGACCTCAAGGTCCTCATCTGTGAAATGGGGATAATAATAGCATTCATATGACTGGGTTGTTGTGAGGATAAGGTGAATTAATAGTTGTAAAAGTACTTTGTAAAATGCTGTGTAGATGCTAGCTATTGTTACTGTTGTAATTACTCTCTGCTCATAGAGGGGAAAGGTCAGTCAAAGGAGGCTTATGTGACTTGTCTGGTACCAACCAGTGTGTTGGAAGTGAATGGAAACTCAGTCTTCCTGAAGTTTGTATTAGCTGCTTTCCATGACTCCATACTGCCTCATAATTCAGGGGTTTGTTTTGTTAGTTCAATTCACATTTGGAATAATTGATAAAATGCCTCTAGAGGCAGGGGTAGGGACCTAAGTCATGAACAGAATAAAATGAATTGTTTTATGGTGTCTGTGCCCACTGCAGGTGATGAGGAATGAGAATAAAGTAATGTTAGAGTTAGGAGGACCCATGAAATACAGAACATGAGATAACCTAACTGGGAGGAACATCAGAACCTACTTAAAGGGTTGGCATTTAGGTATCATCTGTTGGTTTGAAAGTTTGGTTAAAAGGGGCAAACAGGTTAGGTGATACATAAATTCATGTTGTTTGTTGCCTTAAAGCTGGCAGATACATGTATAAATGGAGCCAGAATGTAAATTCTGACTGTGATTAAAGAATGGGAAGCCTTGAATACATTTTAGAACAATATCAATTCAAGATGTCTCTGTCACTCAAATTTATGATCTCCATATGTGTTTAACCATAGCATGAGAAAGGAAGTTTCTTAGTTGAATAAATTGTAAATTCAATAAGACAAGACAACTGACAAGTGTCAATTGAAATTGCAATCCCATGAAATTTCCCCTGTATAGCATGCGTCCATAGGATGCCAAGATGAGAAAAGTCCCAGTGTCTGGGACAGTGTCTGGTCCTAGGTATCTTGTCCTTTAGTGGTCACAAACAGGAAGAATGCTCCCGGTCAGCCTCATCCTATAGTTGCTGACATAGGAAAAGTCATTTTTAGAGCAAAGCAAAGAGTGTCTGGTTGATTAGTTTAGGATTTGGCCCTTACTGGGGTTCAAATGATCTTAAAAGATTATCACATCATAGCAACATTCTCAAGGAATGTAAGGATGGGGTTTGAATAAATCAATCATATCACCCCTAAGCACCACTAAGATTCCTTGCCCTCATACATTTGTTGGGTGAAAATAGAGTGTGAATATTCATTGGGTGTGAATACCTAGACATTTCCCTAGGTATGACAGGAAATCTGTTCAAAACCACTGGTCTTTGAGTGAGTGTTGATTCCAATTTAAGCCTTGAGAAAGAAACACTTGATTGGGGTGGCAGATCAGAGGATGCCTCAGCCTTAGCTTTGACCTTTTCCCTTCCCTACTTTGTTTGGAGGAGGATATAATATCATTCAGAAGGCTGGGGGAGGGGCAGCTAGGTGGTTCAGTGAATAGAGCACCAGCCCTGGAGTCAGGAGGACCTGGGTTCAATTCCGGACTTAGACACTTGACACTTACTAGCCATGTGACCTTGGGCAAGTAGCTTAACCCCAATTGCCCTGCCTTCCCCCCTTCAGAAAGCAGAAGACTGGGGGAGTTGAGACTTCCCATGTTCCCATCAGCTATATAATGGCATCCTCAGAACAGATTCCAATTGGTGGAAGTGTATTCATGTGGAGTCAAGAGAGAACTGGAGAGCTGAGGAGAGCAGATGAAAAACTCTATAAAGGGCCTAGAAGAAAAGCTTTGTTTTACTGAAAGGGACATCTTGAGGATCACAGCAAAGGGGCTTCCAAGAGCTGAGTTGCCCCTCTTTGCCACACATGCTCTAACCTGAAGCTCACCTTAGACTCCATATGTACATGCAAGAAGATGTGTTAGAATTCTGGAGGATTATTTTGTTATCAGTTAGAACAGTATTGCAAATGCCCTTTTCTCAAAACTGATTTATTCTGGCTGACTAGTTGATATCAATTGATGATGGTGAGAAGCACACCAGTGGGGGCTTATAAACCAAAGCATCAGAAACCACAATTCCACCCCATGTCCAGCCCACCCCTCAGTCCCTCAGAGATACACATGGTCTGTGCAAGAACAAGCAGCAGCCTTACTCTGGGCACTTTGCCTGCCGGGGCATTGGGATGGACACAGGATCTCCAGAGTCTAAATGTGCTATAGGAGTATCACTTTAGCCTGTGGATGATGATTTGGAGAGAGAAGACACTTGAAGGAAAGAGTGAAATCAGGAGACTATTGAAATATCACAGGTGACATGTGATGAGGGCCTGAACTATGACAGTGTCTATGTGACTAGGCAGTGCAGCTTGGTATTGCAGCTGCCTGTGGAAAGTCAGCTTTGATTCACATATCAAGAGCCTTTCCTCTGATTGATGAGCCTGCTCCTGGGAATCCTGTATCATGTTTTGGTGTGTACTTTCCCATACCTGTTACTAAGGAGGGAAGTCTCTGTTCTAGCATCTGGGTGTTCTGAGGAGGAATTCACTAGCCTGAGAGCAAGCTCAGGAACTTTGGAGCAGATTCCAAGATTTTGTTTCTAAATTATCTCTCCTGGATCTATTTTTCAAAGTCAATGTTTTTTCCAATGAGATATTCCACATTGCCTTCTATTTTTTCATTTGTTTGGATCTGTTTAAAAGTGTCTTGATTTCTCATAAAGTCATTAGTTTCCATTTGCTCCAATCTAATTCTGAAGGAATGATTCTCTTCAGTGAGCTTTTGATATTTTTTTTTGCATCTGGCAAATTCAGCTTTTTAAGGCATTCTTATCCTCATTGGCTTTTTGGGCCACTTTTGCCATTTGAGTTAGTCTATTTTTAATGTATTATTTTCTTCAGTCAGGTTGTTAACTCTCTTTTCATGATTTTCTTGCATCATTCTCATTTCTCTTCCCAATTTTTCCTCCACTTCTCTTACTTGATTTTCAAAATCCTTCTTGAGCTCCTCCGTGGCCTGTAACCAATTCATATTTTTCTTGGAAGCTTTTGGTGCAGGAGTTCTGACTTCATTGTCTTTCTCCCATTCCATGCTTTGATCCTTTTTGTCCCCACAAAAGGAATCCAAAGTCAGATTGCTATACTTGCTTTGCTTCCTTTCCTTGCTCATGTTGCCACTCAATTACTTGATTTTGAGCTTTTTGCCACAGTAGAACTCAGCTTCCAGTGAGGAGAACTTTGTCCCAAATTCCTGGGGTTTTCTCATCTGCCAGAGCTATTAGTTGGGCGCCCTCTCTGCAGACCCCACAAGCTCTGGCCTACTGGCCACACACCCCAGGACCTCCACCCAAGACAGCTATCCAGATCCAAGCAGGTTAAAGCAAGAGTGATTGTCCCTCAGGATGGTTGCTTGGTCCCCCTACACTCCGCAGGCCAGGAGCTCTGAAGCAGCCACATGGTGGCAGCTGCACAGCCACCACACCTCTGCCACTTCTCGTCCTTGTGGCAGGGTTCAGACCCGCTCCTTGGTCCCCTCCAGTTCCAACAGCGTTCCCCTGTGACCTTTTACTTTGTCTTTGGCATTTATGTGTTGAGAAGTCTGGAAACCACCATTGCTCCTGGTGATCCATTCTCCCAAAGTCCACTCCAGCCACAGCTGATTGGGGCCACACCAGGGCTAAAAGCAGGGCCTCATGCAGAGCTGGGTTAGGTTTCCAGCATGCTACAATGGACCCTTCCTATAGGCCTTCCAGGCTACCTTCAGCAGGAGATTGGTTTCTCTCTATCATTTTGTGGGTTTTGCAGCTCTAAAGTTTGTTTAGAGTCATATTTTATAGGTATGGGGGAAGCTCACAAATTTTCCCTGTTTCTACACCGCCATCTTGTTTCCACCCAAGATTTTGTTTCTAAAACTTTTGGCATCTCACACTGTCTTTCCATAAACATTGTCCATATTTGAAAATCAAATTAATGTGCCAGTATAACACACCGTGAAACTCTAAAAGTGGGGTCAAACTCAAACAGAAATGGATTCATGTGGATTGCAGATCAACACAGAAAAAACCCCCAAAGAAATTATGGATCTATGCCCAAAGGGCAAACAAACTGTGCATATTCTTTGATTCAACAATACCACAACTAGATCTGTATCCCAAAGACATCACAAAAAAGAGAAAATAATCTATTTGTACAAAAATATTTATAGCAGCTCCTTTTGTGGTGGCTAAGAACTAGAAATTGAGGGGATGTCCATCAGTTGTGGAAATGGCTAAATAGGTTGTGGTATATGAATATAATGAAATCCTATTGTTCTATAAGAAATGATGGGCAGGTGGATTTCAGAAAAAATCTGGAAAGATTTATAAGAACTTACAGAGTGAAGTGAACAGAACCAGAAGAATGTTATACAAAGTAACAGCAACATTGTTTGATAAAGAACTGTGAGTGACTTAGCTATTCACAGTAATACATTGATGCAACACAGTCCCAAGGGATTCATTATGAAAAATGCTTCTACCTCCAGAGAGAGAACTGATGGCATCTAAATACAGACTGAAATATTCTTTCTTTCTTTCTCTTTTTATTCCTTCCTTCCTTCCTTCCTTCCTTCTTTCCTTCCTTCCTTCCTTCCTTCCTTCCTTCCTTCCTTCCTTCCTTCCTTCCTTCCTTCCTTCCTTCCTTCCTTCCTTCCTTCCTTCCCTCCTTTGCATGTTTTCTTTCACAAAATGGTAGATATGGAAATGTTTTACATGATTCATATGTATAACCTATATTATATTGCCATTGCATGGAGGTGGGAGGGAAAGGAGAGAGGGATAGAATGTGGAGCTTAAAACTTAAAAAAAGTAATGTTTTTAAAAAGAAAAATATAAATTAACATTAGTTATGTTATATTGTATTTTTAGGGGTAGCTGGGTGGTGTGGTGGATAGAGTCCTAGACCAAGACTCAGAAAGACTAATCTTCCTGATATCAAATCCAGCCTCAAATACTTACTAGCTATGTGACTCTAGACAAGTCATTTATCCCTGTTTACCTCAGGTTTCTCATCTGTAAAATGATTTGAAGCAGGAAATGGCAAACCCCTCTAGTATCTTTGCCAAGAAAACCCCAGATAGGATCATGAAGAGTCTGATATGACTTAACAATTGTCTTTTTACTTTTAAAAATATTTTCCTATTATAATTTAATCTGGTTCAGTATATTCTAGGGAATTTTATGGATCGCATGCTGCTGTGACACCCCAATCCCAAGTCTGACACCTGTTCATTTCAATCAAAAATACTACACTTTCCCTAGTAAGCATTTCAGTCAATATCTACCAAATGATTAATGTTCAGAGGTCAGAAAATAAGTGGATTAGTAGATCTGGGTCTTACTATTAGGTTTTATGCAAATTAGTAAAATTCAATTAAGCAACCATTAATTAAACACTGAGTATGCACCAGTCCAGAACCACAGACAAAATAAAATATTCCTTGCCTATATCTTATTATGGAATTAGAGTCAGGATACTGACAAAGCCTTCTTAATCCTAGCAAAACATTTTATCTGGGTAATCCTCAGTTTTTCCATAAATTAAATGGGAAGAAAATACTCATAGCACCAACCTTACAGGGAAACTGAAAAAAGTTCATGTCTTCCAGCAAACCATAATGAAAACATGAAGGACTGCATCACTCCTTCCTATGTTTCCTTTACCTCACTACCCATTTCCTCCTCAATCTGCCATTCAGACTGATGGTTTTTCCTAGCCTTCTGCTGAAGCTGCCCTCATGAAGGCTGCCAGTCATCCCTTTATTGATAAGCCCAATGGCTTTTGCATATTTCTAATTTTCTTTATTGGTGGCAGGGTGTGAGTCATGCTCAGCCAACACAGAGCCTAGAGACCCAGAGCAGAGCAGTTAACAGAGGATAATGTGTTAATGTGATAATACCCACTGATTCCTTTGCAAAGTATGACCACTTGCATGCTGAAGATGAAGGGAAAAAAATATAATTGGGGTGGGGGGTTTGCAAACATTTAGCCATGCCCCAGGAAATTCAAAATAAGTAAACCCTGGTGGGTCTGAGGGAATGGAGGCTAGAGGGAGCTATGCTTCTGAAGGGGACAGGAGGCACTTTTCCCTCTTCCTTCCCTTCATTGGCCCTGGCATCAAATAGAGATTTGCAGAGTAGGAGGAGACACCTGATAGTGCAATTCCAGAATTCTTCCATTGGAGACAGTTGGAGGCACAACTGAAGGACACGCTCTAGACAGACATGGATTTAGAAAGGGAGGAAGCAGCTTCGAGGGAATACAAATAAGATCTTATTCACGAGGCTGTTTCCTTATCTGGAAAATGCAGATAATAATAGCACCTACTTCCCAGGGCTGTTTTTGAAGATCAAATGAGATAATCTATGTAAAGTGGTTTGCAAATGTTAAGGCGCTATATAAATGTTAGCTGTTATTTTTATTATTGTCACAGACTGTTGAGCAGGTGGAGAGTTCCCATGGTCCTTAGGGTGCAATGACAAAGCACATAGCAACACTTTCTCCTTAATATCATTTTCATGAGTAAAACCATATCCTTTTATGAGGTTGAACCATTTGCTGGAGCCAAAGACACTGGTGGCAAAAACTTTACTTTTCCGGGTCTTCAATAGCTGGGATTGAGAAGGAGGTGGAGGGTTTAGTAGTCTGGGGAAGCATTAGGCTGATGACTTCTCCATGAGCAGTGATTTCCTGAATGATACCTGCTAGGTCTGGACTGACAGTAGGTTTAGTTGTCTGAGGTGTGCTGCTGTTCCCAGAGATCTTGGCCTTATCTCTCCATCAATGGCATTTGTTCAATGTTGTGTGTGTGTGTGTGTGTGTTGGTGGGGGGGTGTGTTGTTGAAATGTGTGTGTGTGTGTGGTGTGTGTGTGTGTGTGGTGTGTGGTGTGTGTGTGTGTGATGTGTGTGTGTGTGTGTGTGTGTGTGTGTGTAGGGGTGGGGGGCTAGTGAGGATGGCAGGTCCATTTTCCAAAGAGCATGGTCTCATTAACTCCATCTACTATCTCTCCAAAGTGACTGTTATTGGCACAATGGGAGACAGACTCCTTGCTGCCCTCTTAGCCTCCTTAGAGCAGAAAGAAGGGAAAAGGACAAAAAGTGTCCCTGAATGTCTATCATTTTACAGGCAGGAATGCTCCTCCCATCCAGTCTATCCTCTGAGGAGTCTAAACCAGCCACTAGCCTTACTCATGAGACTACATTGTGTATTGTATTTTCTAACATAAAGTCCTTGAGAGTGTGGATAGTTCCATTCTTTGTATTTGTATTACTGGTAGTTGTCAGATAGGAAGTGCTTAAAGCACATTGCCAACCTCCACATGCTATAGAAATCCTAGCTATTATGAATCGACCAACCAATCAATAAACATTTGCTAAGCACCTAATATGTGCCAGGCATTTTACTAAGTGCTGGAAATACCAAAAGGCAAATGACAATCCTCGCCCTCCAGGAGGTTATAATCTAATGGGAAAGGCAGCATGTAAACAAATATGTCCTCAAAAAGGCAAAGACAGGATAAATAGGAAATAATCAACAGAGGAAATAAACAATGGCTATGGGACTTAATAAGAGTAATATTAATAACATTGTGCATTCTAATTAATGGTAATATATAATAATATAACAGATGGTAATATGACCTTAGACACTTACTAGATATGTGACCCCGGGCAAGTCACTTAACTTTGTTTTCCTCAGTTTCCTCTTATGTAAAATTAGCTGGGGAAGGAAATGACAAACCACTCCAGTATCTCTGCCCGCAAAACTCCAAATGGGGTCACTAATAGTTGGACATGATTGAAAAACAACTGAACAACAATAAAACCAACTGATTCTCAACATGGTGACTGTGGCTTTGTCCGACCCCCCAAACAGAGACAAAAACATAGATCCAAGCAAAGGCTCCTCACTCTATAAACTCACAAAGATAGGGATCTTTCTTGATCAGTGGGATTAGTTCCCTACATGCACAGAGAGCCTTAATCTTCACATTTCCATTTGACAAACTAGATCCTGCCACTTGAGAATCCCATCACCCTCACAAATTCAACATGTCTAAAAAGATGCTCACTGCTGTCCATAAAACAAGACCTCCATCCATTCCTTGACTTTCCATTCTATTACTGAGCATCAGTCTGTTAGTTAAACAAGCTTAAAACCTTACAGTTGTCTTTGAATCCTTTCTCTTGCTATGCCAACACAATGAACTATATATTGCCTTGAATTATTTCCCAGACCCATCTATTTCTTCTGCCACCCCTTAAGTTTAGGTCCTTGTTCACATGTGGACCATACAAATGTTCTTAACCTTGGTCTCCCTCTGACTATAGTTTCGCCCATGCTTTTAAAAATTCATCCAGTGCTCACAATTAGCTTAATCTTCCTAATGCATGAGGTCTGGTTACAATGCTGCTTGTGCCCCAAACTATCACCTCTAGAAGGAAACACAGACTTCTTATTCAGGCCTCCAAGGCTTTCTACCATCTGGTCCTACCGCGTCTTTCCCGGTTTCTCTCCCACTATCCTGTTGATATACTTTATCACCAGCCTAAATGATGAAAGGGACTCAGCTTAAATAACTTTCACTATCCCTGGAATTTTCTTCTTCACTCGCAATTTCAATTCAATTTTCAATTCAACACACATTTACTAAGCAACTACTTCATGTGTGCAGCAGGGTGCCAGGTACTAATGCCAAAGAAAATTTGGCAGGCAGACTAAAGTATTTTGCTGAACCTAATATGATGAAATGTAATAGAAATGTGTAAAAGTCTTATTCTTATAATAGAAAAATTCATCACTCCAAGTACTAGATGGGAGAGCCATGGCTGGGCAGCGATATGTCTAGAAAAGATGGGGGTATTGAACAGGCCCATGGGTACCAAGAGTATAATGGAGCAGTGAAGAAAGCTATTACATGAAGAGAGGTCCTAGGGTTCAAGACTAAGGAGATGATTGCTTGGCTATACAATGCCCTGGTTATAACATGTCTGTCATATTGTGTTCTGTTCTGGACTCTGCACTTCAGGAATTTCACTGAGAATCCAGAGCACATTCCGAGAAGAGCAAGCAGAATGATGACAGTTCTAACTGATGCCATCTGAAGACCATTTGAAAAGAATATGGTAGTTTATGTAAGTCTAATATCTCCAATTCCCACTCATTGGTTAGTAGGATCCCAGAGATCAGCTGACTACTGCTTTCAATTCTTACTACCATCATTTTCTTATGGCCCCTTCTTTGGATGACATGGTCAATGATGTTTATGTGGAGGTGAGATTGGGAGGAAGTATCACTTTCACTTTGGGCCCCCTCCTTGATGCTTTCCAGTGTAGCCCCAATGTACTGCTTCTTCCAGGTGTCCCCGGGCTTGGATTTCCTCCACCACTGGACAGGTCTACCACTGAAGTGAATAACTCTTACAATTTATCTTACTAGCTAAAGCATACTCAGTACTGTGGTTATCTTATTTGCATGGTCAGTCCAGCTTTTCCTTTCTTGATCCAATTAAAGAGAAATTAAACTAATTAAAAAAGAGAGAGACAAACAGAGGTAATAATAAAAAAATAGGTAATGTTGTTTACAAAAGTTTCAAAATAAATAATTTCTGTTGATGAATTAATTGAGGTGAGGGTGTTAATCCACCTCCCTCACATAGATATTTGAAAAACTATTTTTGGAAGAACTAGGGATAGTCAGTGGGTAGAAATTGCCGAAAGGTAGATTAGGAGGTTGGGGTGGGTGGATTCCTGAAAATGGGAGCTGTCCAAGCATGGAGTAGGCTGATGTGAGAGGCAATGTGTTCTCCTCATTGGAAGTCTTAAACAGAAGTTAATTGGGCATTTGCCAGGAATATAGGAGTGGGGATTCTTGGTCAGTTTCTAGTTGCATTTAATATCCTCTGTGGGTCTCTTCTAACTCAAAGAATCAATTATTTTTGTTATCATTTTTGCTTGTAGAATTATTGACTCATTCTTCAAAGCATAGCTCTGCGGGCTCCTCCTTTAGGAAGCTTTCACTAGTTGCCCCCAAACTGATACCTGCCTTTCTCCTCTGAAGCCACCTCTTGTGACTCTTTCCACATTCTGTTCTGAATTCATTGTATTGAAGTCATTTGTGCCCATAGCTCATTCACCTTAGTAAACTGTGAAGTCCTTGAGGACAAGTGTTAGGTTCATCTCCCTATTACCACTCAGCTAGGTCTATCAAAAGAAAAACAGCAATAAACCATGATTCGAAGAAGCAATGGGCTTCTGTGATGAAGTAAAGGCAGACTGTAAGGACAATAAGTGATGGCTATTTTAAGCATGAGTTAAGGAAAAGACCTTCAAACAAGGAGAATGGTCCCAGTGTGGAGCAGACTGCCTCAGAAAGTGGTGCAGTGCCTCTCATAAGAGGCCTTCCACTAGAGGCTGCATGACCACTTGGCAGAGGTCTGTAGAAGGGATATTGGAGGGGTGTGGTTGGATTGGGTGCTGCCCGAAGTCTCTTCCAGCCATAAACTACAACCCCAGGATTCTGAGTGAGTTCTGTTGACATGATTGGGGGTGGGGAGGGTGGGCAAATTGCTTTTTGTTCTTGGTCAGTTTTGATGAATGTCTCTTCAAGTTTTGTCTGATGACCATTAATTCAGGATCTGTGGCACATAAATGTCACCAGCTTGGGAGATCAGAGTAATGCAAAGATTGCATAATCATGTTATTTGTGCCTCTGTGACAGTGGAATTTACAATGCTGCGTTTAATGAGAAATGGAATGGAAGATGGGCTTGAAAAATTAATCCATTTGAATAATATATGCTGCTGATATTGGGCAGGGCAGGCAGTTGGTGTTTATACCTATAAATGAGGGAGTCCTGAATACCAATTACAGCCACAAATAATGAGATATGTGTAACTTCTCTAAAAAAATTACTGGGAATAAAATGTATTCTGATGTTCTGAAGATTAATTAGACAATTATACAGGTCCAAAATGTAATCAGTGAGATTCCCAGCAGCCACAGGAAGGAGCCTGTTTCTCTTCACTAACAGCTCAAGATGTTTATGGTGGGTGGGACTTGACTGTCAAAGCCATTCTTTCTGGGCATGTTACTTCGCAATAAGTACCTTGGATGGGAAGTGTGCCAGGCTGAGGGCTGAGAGCTGGCCATAGGTCAGCTGTAAACAGTTAACACTCAGTCCAATGTGGTAGGACATTATCACCACTAATGAACTCATCTGAGCTCCTTCCATGGCTTCTCAACTCTGAGAGGTGACTCTAGACTCGAAGGCTCTGCTAGTAACCACCAAGAGCTTCAAGTGGCTCTGGTGATAGATCGAAGGTTGTTGCTTTCTTCCTCATCCAGCTCAATGTGAAGGGTTTAGAACCTATCAGATGACCACCAAAAACTTTTTTATTTAAGTCACAACAAAGCACAAGAACCATTAGGTTACCCTGGTGGTATGGAAAGTAATGATCTCTTTGGACAGCATGAGCACTCAGCCTCATGAACTCAGTTATCTTTTGATTACAAAGTCTTATATTGGGAAGGCATCACAGTGGTCACTTGGTCCAAGCCGTGCCTCACGGGAATTTTCACCCCCATATAACATACCTCAAGTCCATGAAGGGCCTAGATTCAAGTAGTGGACACAGTAGGATGACAAGAACTACAAAGGGATGGGGAAATTACATTGGATTTATTGGTGATAAGCTCACGTTTCCAACCAGAGCAGGAAGCAATGGGAAGTACTTCACACGACTTCTGTTAGAGGAGGGGAGACTGACTCAATCCGGATAGCGGCATTCATGAGCCTAACACCACATCCCCTTTCATGTAGGCTACCCTTAGGTAGACAATCTAGAGGGTCATGTAGATCTGAAGATAGTTCTGATAGACTGGGAGAGTCTACCACCTGGCCCAGTTCAATCCATATTGAACAAATGTTCATTGCTCTGGTGGCTGGTGGCTAGAGAGAGACAGACAGACAGAGATAGAGACAGAGAAAGACAAACAGAGAGAGACACAGAAATACAGAGAGACAGACAGACACAAAGAGAGTGAGAGGGGAAGAGACATATATGGAGATCAGAGATGTAGAGGGAGATTCCATTTGTTCAACTTTTCTTTCCATATGAGTTCTCAGTAAACTCTCTGTTTCTCACATCACCTACCAAGTAGTCATCCACCACTTATGGGGCATCTCCTCACATTTCCTGGCAGCTGCAATTGTTAGGAAGTTTTTGTTTTTTTCCTGATATTGAGTCTAACTCTGGCTTTTTGTAACTCGCACCTTTTGATCCTGGTTCTGCCCTCTGTGAATTCCTCTCCTGTGTGGTAGTCCTTTAAATATTTGAAATCAGCTGTCACCTACCTAGTGAGTCTTTCAACCCAACTCCCCTTAGTTGAACTAAATTTGGGAAGCATTTATGGACCACCTACCATGTTCTAGGCACTGTACTGGGCACTAAGGGTACAAAGAAAAAAGTAAAACGGTCTCTACCCTCAAGGATCTCTGCTGGAAAGGTAAGAATACATTCACCAAGAAGTAAAGATAAAGTACATAAAACATGATTTATGGGGGTGGGATAAGTTTAGTATGAAAGAGTTCGTTACCAATGTGACAGACATGCTAGAGGGCACAATGGAAGGGCACAGAACAGCGAAATAAGGTCACTGGGGAGATGGGGAAGACAGGGGTGGGTAAGAGGGAGCAGGGAGGGAAGGGACCTTTGACCTGGGCAGCTTAAGTCTCACTTTCATAGAGATTCTGAGGAGAGCTATAGGGTGGTGGATTGTTATTCTCTCCACAGTAAACAATTTGCTATTAGTGGCCCTGGATGGTACAACCAGAACAATGAGAGAAAGATGTGAAGATCGAAATGTTGATGCCAGGAAAAAAAAAACCCAATAACAACACAGCAATCTTCCCTGTGAGAGACTTTTGATATTGGCTCCTTTGGGTGATGACTTCACCTTCTTTGAAGGGCTTCAGGCATAACGCTGAAGAAGGGATTCTTGGTCAGGTAAATGATGGACTCCGGTAGATGCTGCTGAGGTTCCTTGAAACCAATCAAAAATCTTTTATGAATGTGTCCGGTATTGAGCTAAGTACTCAGGATACAAAGGAAGGCAAAATCATCCCTACCCTCAAGGAACATATTTGAATCTAGGGGAAGCATGTAAAATCACTAGGTTCACACAAAATAGATACAGCCTAAGTGGAAGAGGAGAAGACACTCGTATCTTGGGAGAGTGGGAAAGGCTTCATGCAGAAGGAGGGATTTGTGCTGAGCTGAAGGAGACCTGGGAACCCAAGGGGAAGATGAGCACCAGACCAGACAGGGCAGGTGGGATTCTGTAGCTGAGTTTCCCTTCCGACTCTACCATTTCTGCTTGGAGATGATTTGGTGAATATGAAAAGGCCAGCACGAAGGTGACAGTTGTCAAAGGAATGGATTTGTGTCCAAAAGGAGGAGAGGGAATGGGGATCTTTTGGGCAACTTGCTAAAAACAAGACAGGTATTTCAGAGCCCAAATCATGGACTAGAGATGCTCTTGGATCTGTCTTCAAGATCCTCCACTGGGGACAAAGAATAGCTCCTATGTGTGTAGTGCCCACAATGTGCCAGACACTTGACAGATATTGTCTCTGATCCTCACGACAGCCCTTGGTGGTAGGTGTGATTATTACCTCCATTTTGTTGTTGAAGAAACTCAAGCAAGTCGAGCTTTAGGCACCAGCCCAAGGTTGCAGAGCTAGTATTTGTCTGAGGCCAGCTTTAAACTCAGATTCCAGACCCTCATCAGCTAGCTGCCTCTAATTACCTGGCTGTGTGCACATGATTCATTCTCACTGTTCCCCTCCCCTCCCCCCAATACAAGCTCCCTGAGGGCAGGACCAGCTTCGCCTCTGCCTTGGTATCCTCAGCTCCTAGCACACAGTGAGAGGTCCACACTACACACTCATCATACCCCCTTATTATTGTTACTCTTCACTTGCCTGTTATCTCCCTGTGATGTTCAAGGCCCCCATGGCTGGAGGAGGGAGGGTCAGGGAATTAAAAGTGAGCCCATGGCTCCATGGCTCTGGGCAGTGGCAGATGGGGGAGGCCATCCCTTCCTGCCTCAGACTTCTCTTTAGCATGGAGGTTTCCTTTGAAGACCGGAGATGTAATTGCATTGGGGTATTCATGTTTCAGTTCATGCCCCCTCAGGGCTTCCTGACAAAGGAGTGTTCAGCAAATCCAATAAGTCTAATGTTTTAAAATTCATAAATAGCACTCCATTATACAATTACAATATTGGAGCTGAGCATCCAGGGAAGCAAAGGCTGTTGGGAGATGTGTTCTTTCTAAAGACCATCCTCCTGGGGAAATCCCGGAGCTTGTGCACACTGGAAAGGTGTAGTGTGTCACTGGGTGGGTTAAGGCAACAAGGCTTAGAAGCTTGCCATCACCCCAACCTGAACAATCACGACTTCTGCCAGGGCTCCTGGTTTGTTTTAGATCATTTCCATGTCAGGGCTTTTGCATTGGCTGTCCTCCATGCCTCGAATGCCCTTTCTCCCCAGCTCAGGCTCTTGTAATCTCTTGTTCCCTTCAAGACACAAACTCAAGGGTCACCTTTAAATGAAGTCTTTCCTGGTCCTTCCAGATGCTAGCACCCCTTCCCCAATTACTCTTGTTCATTTTGAATATACTTATATAGGTAAACATTGTCTTCCCCAATAGAATGAGAGCTCCTTTAGGGAAGGGATTGTTTTCAGTCTGTCCTTGTATCCTCATTACCCAACACAGGGCTCAGAACACAGTAGGAGCTTAATGTTGAGTTACAACATAGAAAATAATTGGAGCTTAATGCTGATTGATTGATAGATACCAGTGCTGAAATACCAACTCCAGTCATCAATAGAGCCCAGAATTCCTTGTGGGACTTATGACAAGGAAGCCAGTGTGAGTGAATCTGAGAGTGATGGGTAGAGTGGGAGGGTAGAGTGTAAAAGGTAAGATGGGTCCAGGATTGGAAGGGCATCGGATTTCCAATGGAGGACTTTATATTCAATTCTGGAAGGAATAGAAGCTACATATTCTGCCTGCCATGGGCTTGTGGGGGAGGAAGGGTGAAGAGAAATCCCTTCCCCCATGCATTGACGGAAGTCCAAAGGAGTATATAACTGAATGTGTCCTAGGAGGGAGAGAGGGGAAAATCGGGATGGAACTACTCCTTTGTTACCCACTCAGGGGGCAAGATTGTTTTGTCCAGTGACCAATCCTCTTTGACAAAGCCCCAGGCACAGGGTCCATCGAGGACTTGCCTATGCATATCCTTCAGTGAGGTTCAAAGTGCTGGTCCCACCCCCCACAGTCAAAACACATTCTCCCTGTCATCATCCTCGATATATGTCCTATCAATAATAGTGAGGATGCCTGACTCCCATTTCCATGGTAGCTTAGGCTACACAAAGCCTTCTCCTGCCAACAGCCCTGTGGGGGAGGGCAGCAAGTTACTATAGCTCCATTTTGTGACCCCTGTTAGGCTGTAAGCTAGTTGAGGTCAAGGGTGGAAAGGGAGGTCTTCATTCTAAGCCTGTTCTCTCCCTTAAGAAGTAAGATTCTCTCCCCTAGGGATGCAATTCCAGTTAGCAGGGAGCAAGTGGTGAAGGACCTTGGAAGACAGAGTGACCTTCAGTTCCATTTCATTCCATTCCATTATGTTTGGTTCAATCCAAACAAACAAGCTTTTATCAAACCCCATCAGATGTGGTATGCACTGAATTTCTAGGAGTCCCTAAAATTATATTGCATAATCTCTATTTTATAGTGAGGAAACTGAGACAGGGGTTAAGTGACTTGCCCAGAGTCACAAAGCTAGTAAAGCCACATCAGCTGCCTGGACCTCAGTAAAAGAAGGGGCCTTGGACTAGCTGACCCTTAAAGATAAGACCAGATCTAGGTTTATTAGCCAGGATGTTGGTAACATCCCTCCCCTTTTGATCTCAAGAGCGCTAGCCTTCTTCCTGATCCCCCATGATAGACTTCTATATAGTTGGGTGTTTGTCCCTTAGCCCTCTCCAAGTCTCCCACATTCCTTACGGAATGACACTGCTTCAGTAAGCAGTATCTCTACCTCCTCCCCACCCTCCCAGAGCACTGCACACAGATGGCACTAAATAAGTGTGACTTGAACTGAATCACTGGGCAAGCCCAGCCCAGTTCAGATGCCAAATCCTTCCTGCAGGGGCCTTCCATCCTTGTCTGGTTCCCCTTGACCTTGGTAACTCTTGTAGCCAGATTACATTGATCTGTCAGTTGTTGGGCTCTCTCTGGATTAGCAGCTCCATCTAGTGGGGAAGAGACCTACGCCACAGGAATCCTATGTACTTTAGTTTACTGGGAGAAAAGCATTTTATTGGCCAGCCTCAGTTTCCCTATCTATACAATTGGTATTACAAGCAGCTGCCAGCCTCCTTCTGAGAACATATTGTGGATGTGATCTGTAGGAATAAAAGAGAGATGCCTTTTTGGCATGGGCATTAAAAAAACATGGCCCAAGTGTAGGCTGGGGAACAGAAGGCTACATACCCAGCAGTTCATGTGCCAAATGTCTGGGAAGGCAGGATCAGAGGAGCACATACAGACTTACACAAGTGCGATGTGGCAGCTGAGACAATCAATGTCATCATTGGCTTCACTGAGAGAAAATCATGGAGCCCAGACCAGACTGAGGCCTCAGAAAAAGCAGCTGAGCTCCCAGAGGCCAAGGAGCGTGCCGCCGGCTTTAAATCACTGGATCCCTCATGTCCTTAGATAAGGAGTCCGTACAGTCCCAGACCCTACTTTTTAAAATTTAATTTATTTATTTTTAGTCTTCAACATTTACTTCCATAAGTTTTCATTTTTCCCCCTCCCTCCCTCCTTCCTCCCCAGGACAGTGTGCAATCTGATATAGGCTCTACCATATAAATTCTTATTAAACATATTTTCACGTTAGTCATGTTGTATAGAAGAATTATAGTGAATAGGAGAAAGCACGAGAAAGAAAAACAGAACAACAATAAGGAAAGAAAATCGTCTGCTTCTCTCTGCACTCTGACTCCGTGGTACTTTCTCTGGATGTGGACGGCATTTTCCATCATGAGACCTTTGGAGTTTTTTAGGTCCTTGCATTGCTGAGAAGGGCTAAGTCTATCCGAGTCAGTCCTCGAGCACTGTGGCTGTTACTGTGTGCCGTGTTCTCCTGGCTCTGCTCACTTCACTCTGCAGCAGCTCATAGAAATCTTTCCAGGTCTTTCTGAAGTCCAAACCCTCATTTTTACGAATGAAGAAGCTAAGGTCCAGAGAGATCACATGAATCTCTTAGGGAGTGAGTGCCAGGATTCCGCTCCTGACTGTCTCTCCACTGTGCCTGTCATTAAACATAGTGCATTGCATATGCTAAGGTGCCAAATAAATGTGGCATTAAGTATCATCCACACTGTGCTTTTGTTTTGATTTTTTAAACAATTTTGTTGTATTTTATTTTGATCTGACACTTCACAGAAAAGATGTGAGCATAGACCGCTGTAATGTGCATTCTCCCAAATGCCAAACATGGATTTTAAGAGAAAGGAGGGATGTGCCTTTTAGCTTCGGCAGTATAGTACTAACACTGACTTTTGATACTTCTTTGTGTTGACCTTCTTGGTGTAATTGGGGTAGTCAGAGGGGCTTCCCTCTCCCAACTCTAGGACTGGAATGTGTGGTAGACCCCCATGGATCATACGTAGGGATTGGCTTTGGTCACTTCTGGACATACTAGAGCTAAAGGGCACGTGTGACAGGAAGCTCCTGACTGGTCCCTTGGTCCCTACGATGGACAAGGTAGTTGGTGGTCACCAAGCCATGTTCATTAGACCTTCAGAGCCATGACTCTGCTCTCTCTTTCATTCTCTTTTCTTCTTTGTGTCACTAGGATCTGAGGTCGTGAAGCAAGGGAGAGGAAAGTCTCTCCTTCCTTGTACATCATTACCAGCAGGTGCTTGTTTACACGAGACTGTGCCTGCACCTCCAATTTCAGGCCATGCCTTTGGCTTTTTTTTTTCATTCTCTGACCACAGGTGACCTAACAGGAACACTGAGTGGGTGTTTCTTGTTGCAGTGACTACTTCATGAGTACAAGAGAGGAAGATCTCTGGGGTTGGCCAGCAAAACGACTCTTTAGAAGGAAGGATGTACATTGCTAGGAGAGTCTGCTGATGAATGGAGAAAAGTCTAGGCTCCCAGGATGGCCAGGAATCCGCCCATGGGAGTTACCTTAACAGAGCGGCTCCAAGGTGAAAGGGAAATGCCTTTGTACCAACCCTGGAGCATTTTAGGGGTCTTTGCTACCTTCTAGGAGAGAATAATAGGGGGTAGGATTAGAGTTTTTGTTGGTAAGTATTTTTCAACACCCCCTTCTATGTCTTTGGTGTGTCAAGCATTTATTTTGTGGTAGAATTAATAAGTCTCTATCCTCTGCTTGTGTCTACTACATTGTACAGTGAGTGACTTTCTATATGTCAATATTCTCTTTTCTGGGAGACCCTACATAAGAGTCAAATTCAAAATTTCAGAGATTCTCCCTCTCTCACAGTGTTTTACCCTGGGGTCAGGTCAAATCAAACCAAGTTGTTTGAGGAAAAGCCTGACACCACCTTTAGATGTCAGGGTCCCCATAGTTCCCCCAGTCAGTATCGATCAATCAAGTGAGTCTAGGCATGGTCCTTTTAATAATAAAAAGAAAAAAATAGCTGGAAAGATAAGACCTTCAGTTTTGCTGTTCTTAAAGAGGCCTATTTATTCACTGAATAGGCGTTACCTCACTCTAAGTGACAATCTGAAAAGGCCTTAGCCTAGAAGGTCCAGGGTCTCCCAGTGCATCCTGGACCATCTCTGGTCCTCCTGATGAATATCTGGTTACTGGACCCAGATGGTTCTGGAGGAGAAAGTGTGGCTGGTGACCTTGCCCAACCTTCCCTCTCTCAAATCCAAGCCAACTGAAAGTCATGTCATCATCTCCCTGATGCCATGGTCCTCTTCGAGAGAGAAGAACAAACACAATCAATCAATCGTCTGCTACATGGCAGGCACTGTGCTAAGTACTGGGGATACAAAAAGACAAGAAAGAGACAAAAGGCAGTCCCTCCCCTCCCGAAGTTTATAGTCTAACAGGGAGATAACAAGCAAAATACATGCAGAGCAAGCCCTCTTCAGGGTAAATAGGAAAGAATTAACAGAGGAAAGCTTTTAGAATTAAGAGGAGCTGGGGAAGGCTTCCAGTTAAAGCAGAGATTTCCTGGGATTTAGTTGGGACTTAAAGGAATCCAGGGCAGTGAGTAGGAGGAGTGAAGGAGGGAGAGCCTGAAGAGAGCAGCATGAAGGCCCTTTAGTGGGAAGAAGGTGCATTTATCCCCAGAGCCTGGCTCTTACACCTGCATCATGACATCTTCTGAACTCCTCCTGTTAAAATAAAATGATGTGTGCTGTTCCATTATATGTATTGAGGAAATTGAGGAATTGAGGGGACTAGGACAAGTGGTTAATTGTGGGAATTGAGTCAACCACACTGACTCCATCCTGCAACTCAATTTTGAAGCCAGCTCCATTGTCTTTCTATTCAATTATGGGTCATGTCCAATTTTCGTCCTGTGATAAAACTTTATTCAGTTGTAGGAATCATGAGAGGACTTTATTGCATTGTTTGATTCTAGCCCCAAATGACTGGGAAGCGGGACCATTTCTTCTGCCTCTTAGAGACCCTTAAATAAAGACCTTGGCTGTGCTGTGCTGACCAGAAGCTCAGTCAGATTCGAAGGCTGCTGCAACTGTACTTCTCAAGCATATGGCTCATCTGAAAACTGTTCCCATACTGGACAATCGGTTATTTTTTCCTAGCTCCTTTGATTATCTGCAAAGACTGGGAGGAGGGAGTGACACCTCTTTTTCTGAATTCAAAGAATTGCACCTATTCCCTCTCTCCCTTTCAACTTGGAAAGTCTCTAATGTTTCCTCCATTCAGAAATCAGATTACTTAATGTTCTTTCCTTTTCATTAATTGGCCTTATTTGATTGTTTGAATCTCTAAAAGTCTATCTCCCCATGAATTTAGCGTCCAGTCCTAAGTTGAGAAAGGTGCCTCATTCTAGTTTGTTGGGCAATTGCAGAAGGCACTGTGCCGTATGACAGAAGCAGAATCGCAGTAGCTCAAAAGAAATGAGATGGGGGCAGCTCAGTGGTGCAGTGAATAGAGCACCAGCCCTGGAGTCAGAAGGATCTGAGTTCTTAACATGTACTAGCTGTGTGACCTTGGGCATGTCACTTAACCCCAATTACCCTGCCTTCCTCCCTCCAAAAAGACCAAAGACAAATAAAGAAATGAGACCAATACATTTAGAAATATCTGCTTTGCAAATGTTCCTATTTGTGCCCAACCTATGGTAGAGCCTCTTGAGCTCACGTTGGTTTCATCTGCCATAGTTGGACCCACTGCACCTTGACCCAACATTGTGATGTCATTTTGGTTCCCTTCAGCTATGAAGGATGATCATGATGAACTGAGCTTACCAAATTGATATGCTCAGAAGCTGAAACCTTTCTTTCCTTGGCCATTTTATCCTTCACCCACCACACTATCTGAACTTATCTGTTCACTCGATCCCCTACTGAGCACACACTTTGTTTCCTCTCTATTGTTATTTTGAAGATTGGCTCAGTGAGCATTCCTGTACACGTGGGGCATGCTGTCCATCACTTGAAGCGGGGCTCTAGTCCCCCTAGTGGGATGTCTCTTCATAACCTGAAAGGTATGAAAAATGTAGAAACTTTTACATAATTTCAAATTATTTTTTTAGAAAGTTTGCATCAGTTCTCAGCTCTGCCAGCAGAGAATTAATAGCCTGTCAGCCAGTTGTGTTCCAGGCCATTCTCTCCGTGTAAGAGGGAATAGAAGAACTATCAGAGTGAGTCAGCTCCGAGTTCAGGCTCTGACACCAGAGCTAAGGGATAATTTGGCGAACATTGTGGCAGCAGAACTCAGATTTAGGAATGTACCCTGAGCGTCGATAGAAGAAGGAATAAGATGGGTCCGCTTGATCCCAGAAGGACAAATACTAGGAGCAATGGGTAGAAGGAACTGAGAAGTAGATTTTGGTTCAACAAAATGGGGAAAGGAGAGAGAAACAGGTTCTCCACAATGAGAGCTCCCCAGCCTGGGATGAGGCACCTTGGAAGGTAGTGGATTCCCCTTGGAGATCTTCAAGCACAGACTGGATGATCACTTGCCCAGTGTGTTGTAGGGGAGATCCTATTGTGGGTATGAGTTGGATGAGGGAGGTGACAATTCTGCTGTGCAATGCCCTTGCTAGACCACATCTGGTATAGCGTTTTCCCCCATGGAGCACGTAAGGTAGCCTTGCTGAAGTAGCAAGGCACTGTAAAGGAAGGACAGGAGACAACTTGGGCCAGGGGAGCCCAACCACTGACCCCCTGCCATCACTGATCCTAAGACACTTGATGAAGACAGCCCAGGATCCTGAATCCAAGAGGCTCAACAGGTCACCAGACAGGGTGCCACAGTCATTGCTGTGAAGGGCAATCACTATAAATTCCTTAATGCAACCAATGCCAAGTGCTGAGTAAGTGCCAGAGATGGGGGAAGGTAAGCCCAAGAGCCCTGGGAATGTCAGCAACACTTAAAGTGCCAGTCCTGCTTCCATCCCAGTCCCACTGCCAACATCCCAGGAAGGAGCCTCCACTTTCATTTCTCCCCATGGGAATAGGACCTAGGAGCTGCTTCTGGGGCTCTGCAGCCCCGGCTCACTCACATGCCTCAGGGAGTGAAGACCCTCACTTCACTGGGATTTCATTAGTGATGAGAATGATCCCTTGTTCATGCTTTGTTTAGCTTGATTTACTCTGCATTTCTAAGGTTTCTCTTTTATGAGTTGACACTAGCTTGTCCTTCTCTGTAAGTTCTACCATCCTTCTCTCATCCTCGGTAAGCTTACAGTGTTCTAAACTGGGGTCGGCTCGAGATGCCATAAACACACAGCAAGGTTGGATCGGACCATTCTCTCCCCACACAGGAAAGACCAAGGAGATGAAGGTATGACTGGAAATTCGCAAGTCCGATGACTTCATTCCAGTCCTCATTCCTGTGACTTCTCAGCTGTGTTTGGCACTATGGATGACCCTCTTTTCCTAGGTATTGTCTCTTCTGTGTGTGTATGTGTGTGTGTGTGTGTGTGTGTGTGTGTGTGTGAGAGAGAGAGAGAGAGAGAGAGAGAGAGAGAGAGAGAGAGAGAGAGAGAGAGAGAGAGAGAGAGAGAGAGTCAGTCTATTGGCTCCTTCTCAGTCTGAAAATCATTCAGGTCTTCTCTTTCCTTCCTATGCTCCAGTCTCCAAGCTCAAGGCTCAGCTCAGATCCATGCTCCCTGTGTGAACCTGAGGCAAATCTCCAAGGCTTGAATTTGTAGAGGTGTCAGTCTACATCAGTAGAGGGAGTTTCCTCATTAGGGAGTTTCCTATGCCAATGAGGAATTGGGATTCTCCTCTCCATGATTGCCTTGTATTTATTTTAGATATTATTTTCTCTATCATGTGTGATCTTCCCTTGGCAGAAGAAGTTCCTTGAAGGCAGGGAATGCTTCATTTTTGGCTTTGTGTCTCCAGCACTTGGTTTAATTCCAGGCATACAGTCAGTGCTTAACAAATGCTTGTTTAGTGATTTGCTTGCTGGTTTACTACTTGTTCAAGAGCTTTGCAGAAAGTGGGGAGATAGGCAGTCAATAAGCAAATATTTATTATTCACTTCTGTTTGGCGCAGAAATCGTTTGCTGACAAAGTCAAATTCTAGGCTCTTTCTGGTTATGGCAATTGAATTGTATTGGCTAATAAATTTATTTTATTTATTACGGTCTGGATCTATGACTTTCCTTCTATCTAATTACCCATTTTTATAATTAAGAACGTGTCTGAGTAGATGGGGCCTGGCTCATTTCCACAGCACACCAGTTCTTTCTCATTTCCATTCTGTCCTTTTGATTTACATTACATTTGATCTTTGTTCTAAACAGGCCAGAGGTGTGGTGCTATATAACATCTTCAGAATTCCTCACACACCAATTAGCTACTGCTGGTCTGGTAAAATAAATCCCCTTCAGTTTTGTGATGTTATTCAGTGTTCACCACGTCCCGCACCTTTGGATTTTCTTTTCAACTAATATAGTAATGGTTTTGAAGAATGGAATTGGCATGATCTTGGCCTCTCTTCTTCATTATTCTTTAATCCGTGCTTTCCTACACATTTGCCCTCATCCCCTAACATTCCCACCTTTTTCCTGACTTCACTCTGCATCAGAGTATGTGGTGACTTCACTTAGAGGGTCTTGCTGAGTTATTTTTAGAATTCTGCCACCCCACCCCCTGCTCTGCTCCAGATGTCAGTTCATGAGCTGCATTTACGTTCATGTTGATCTTTTTGCAAATACTCAGCATGAGCACTAAAGCGTGTGATAAGCAGATGTCCCAGAAAATGAGGTTTTCTGTTGTCTTTGGACACGTGCTGTAGAAAACTCTTCCTTTTTCTTGATTTGCCTCTTTAAGGAGAAACCATGAAATATTCTTTCACCTAAATACGTTTCCCTTCTGTTTTCTGGCTTTGTTTATAATGGTAATGTCAAGTTGCAATAATTCAGTTTCTCCAACAGTAGCTATGTCTTCTTCATTTGAAAATAAAATAGAATATTTCAAATATAAATAACTATTACAATTTATGCATGATCTGAACACTGTGATTCTAAGACAACTATAACTTCACAGTTGTAAAAAGTAAAGGACTGAGTACCAGTGTGTATTTGTCTTTGTGGTGTAGATTACCATGCTGAAAGAGTTCTTCACAAAGTACGCAATGAGCTACTGGTGATAATTATTCTTAGCAATGTTGCTGGGACTTCCTGTCAAAGAGGTTCTCAGCCTTGGACTCATCCCCAACTCCTCACCTTCTCTCCCTCTACCCATAATCAATCAGTTGGCAAGTCTTCAGGATTTGCCCTCCATATCATCCCTCTTATCTGGTCTTTTCTCTCTCTTTACTCACACAGACTCCCCACTCTCATTCTAGCCCTCATCATATCATTCCTGGACTTCTTCAATGGTCCCTTAAGTGGCCTCCCCACCTCAGGCCTCTCCCCCTCTCTGATACACTGCTGCATTAATGATATTCTTAAAGCACTGGTCTGACCAGGCTACATCCTTGCTCAGAAAACCCTAGCTTCTTCTATTCTCTATAGGAACAGACACCAATTCTTGTGTTTATTATGTAGCATCCTTCCTAACCTGGCTCCAGCTTTCCTTTCCAGCCTGATTTTGTGTGACAATCCTTCACACATTCTATAGTCAAGTCAAATCTTATCACTCTCCGAAGGAAATCCCACCTCCCATCTCCATGCCTTTGCACAGGCTGTGCCTCGTGCCTGGAAGGTTTTCCCTCCTCACCTCCATTTTTGAGAATCTCTTGTTTCCTTCAGCATTTGACCCCAGCTTCCCCTGAGAGCCCATTCCTCATCTCCAAGCTGCATATCTTGGAAATGACTTTTTATTTACTTTGTATATCTCTTGTACATGCTTCCATGTAAACGTGTGGAAGCTCCTTGAGGGCAGGGGCTTGTTTCTTTTCTGTCTCTGTCTCCCCAGTGCCCAGCACAGGCTGCTACTAAACAAATGCTTCTTGATTGGTTCATTGAGGCCCTTCCCATTTGGTAGAGATTGTTGTGGTTGTGCTCTCCTCACTCCCTGGGGACCCAGGGTCACTCCCATCACATGATCAGACATCATATATTAAAAAACAAATCCTCAGCCCTCTGCAGGATTTTGAGATTCAGTGGCATTTGCATAACAATAGTGTTGTGAGTCACAGGGGGCAGGTAGGTAGACACAAGGTGGAGGCAGGATCACAGGCTTTATTTCCTATCCATCAGTTCTCTCTCAGGCCCTTCGGCATCTCGGGTTCTTCTTGTTATGATGCAGAATTTCTGTCTGGTTTAGTTTGGATTGTCAAGATCTAGGGTCAGGCGGTCAGGGTTAAGAATTAGGTTCTGGCTCTGCCATTAACTCCCTTTGCCACCTGCCCTTGGGCAAGTTGTCAGACCTCCTCACCCTCAGTGACCCATTCTTCAGGGTGTACCAGCTAGCTCCTTTTCTGTTTGCCCCCCTTGATGATGTAAGGTCATGGGTATGAAGGGACATCTAATACCTTCATCTCCAGCCACGTCTTCAGTAGTGTCAGTCTGACTAAGGTCCAAACTTGACTTAAAGACCTAAGAGAGAGTAAGGAGAAAGTTTCTCATAATTAGAGCTGTCCCAAAATGCAATGTGCCATGGGGAGGGGAGCACATGGGCACTGTGGAGCCTTCCCCGTAAGTCTTAAAGGGAAAGAGATTCCTTCTAGAAGATACGCTTGACTGGGTATAGGTTGGAACACTCACTGTGAGGTCCTATCCAACTGTGACATCCTATGATTCTGTGAATCATAGAACATAGAATGTTAGAACTGGGAGAGAACTTAGAACTCCAAATTGAAAATGTCAGAACTGAGGGTGGGGGTAGGGCTTAGACCAGAGAACAGAGAGCGTCAGAGTTAGGAGTCAGTCAGTCAACAAGCATTAATGCAGCAAGATTAAATGACTTATGTGGTCACATAGCTATTAAGAGTCTGAGGCAAGACTTGAACTCTTGTGTTTCTGACTTCGGGCCCAGTTCTACAGACACTAGCAGCCTAGTTGCACAGAGTCAGTGGAAGGTAGTAAGTTCTAGTAAGTCCTGAGATGTAGGAAGGGATCATGTTATGAAAGTTGTTAAAACCATAGAATGGGAAGGGTCTTAGGAAGCGAAAAAGAATGTGACACCTAGGAGAGAATTTAGAAGATAGAATATGGAATGTCCAAATTGAGAGGAACCTTAGAAATGGAATGGAGACACAGAAGGGACCATAGAGCATAGAACATGGAATGTCAGAGCTAGGAGGGACCACAGAACAGAAAACAAGCTTAGAAAACTCACCTGGATTATTGCCGAATAAAGTTAGCAGAATGAGGTGACATCTTTATATAATAGCCACAACATGTAAAGGAAGCCAACCCTGAGACATGAATTCTGATCAATCCAGAGACCAGCCCTAGCTCCAGAAGTCTGAGGTTGGAATATGTCTCCATCACCGTCCCAAAGAGAACATGGATTGTAGCTACAGAAGGAGACATCTATTTCCAAACACAACCATTTTAACACTAATTTGTTTTGCTTGAGTATACAGACTTTTATTGGAGGGAGAAGCTTTTGGAGGTGTGGAGAGGAAAGGGAATTGGGGAAATGCAATGGGACTGAAATTACAATGACAAAAAAAAGAAGGGAAAAAAGAAAAGAGAATTAATGAAACATTTACAGAAATAAACAGAGGAGACCAGATGAGAGACAGATGCAAGCAGGGCAGTGGCAGCACTGATGTTAAATTTGATGGTGCTTAAAAGCAACAAGCTAAGAATCATCCCCATTGTCTAGCTTTCATAATCTATGGAAATGTTTGATGATTTTCTAGATGAATAGACATATGTGTGTGTATATATATGTTTGTGTGAATATCTATCTGTCTGTCTAATCTATCTATCTATCTATCTATCTATCTATCTATCTATCTATCTATC
>NW_027186299.1:2440544-2445311 GCF_028583685.1 Petaurus breviceps papuanus
ATCTATCTATCTATCTATCTATCTATCTATCTATCTATCTATCTATCTACCATCTATGACATTTAATATTGCTTAAAGCAAAGAAAAGAGAATGTTGGAGCTTCCAGGGGCCATCCCATACAGAACATCAAATGTCAGGGTTGGGAAAAGCCTTGGAACATAGAATGCAAACTGTTAGATTTGAGAGGAGGCAGTGAAAATCATGTAGTCCTGACCTCTCATTTTACATTGGAGGGAACCGAGTCCCAAAGAGGGGAAATGCCTTGCCTAAGGGCACACAGCAAGATAATGACCAAGTTAGGAGTAGAACCTAGGCCTTCGGACTCCTTGTTTAATTGTTTTGGGTTAAAGCCCAGTGAATTGTTTTGCCCCTTGGTTTTCATCCTTAGCAAAGGCTGGACAGATTCATTTGTTTTTGGAGCTCACAAGGACTTTTGCAGGAGGGGTGACTTTTAAAAATGAAATGAGCTCTCTTTTAGGGGCTTTCTGGGAACTCAATCAAAGGGGTCTCTAACTAATTACACAATGTCTGGAGCCTGGAGGGAAGCCTTCCTTTTGCACCCCATGGGTCTTCTCTCTCATTGTGAAAACTGGTTGAGTTCTGTTCTCTGAGCAGAAGTTGGGGCTTTGTCGAGCCCTGCATTGCTTGGTCAGTCCCAGCCTGAGTCCCTACCCTCGAGTTCTGTCTAATATTGGCCTTGTCTGCAGGCTCTCCAAGCCCACAGGCCACTCTCATATCTCTTTGTGGAAAGGATTCGGTGATGGGCGATGGAGCTCCCTTTTGGGACTTTCCGGAGCAAGAATCCCCAGGGTCTGCAGAGGGAACTTCCGAGGCTCTGAGAAGGAAGGCGTCTTCCAGGGCACTGAGAGCAGCTGCCCCAACATGGTCCAGGTTTGCAAATCCTCCCAGCTTCAGCTGAGTGTCCTTCTGGGAAGTCTCCCAACAGAGGCGGGTAATCATGCATCAGAGAGGGGGAGGAGGAGGAGGAGGAGGAGAAGGCGGAAGAGGAAGAGGAGGAGGAGGAGGGGGAGGAGGGGCTGGTGGCGGGACAGCTGCCGCTGCTGCCGCTTACGAAGCACCTGTCTCATTGGCTGCCAGGAGGAGCCTAGGGTGGAGCTCCTACATGTAGTGTTAGAATCTCCTCTTCATAGAGGAGGAAAGGAGGTTCACAAAGTCGAGGGTCACAGATTAGGAACTACCCCGACCAGGCTGGGAGCTCACATCTCCTGAGCTCTAAGGCCTTCCTCTACCAAAGATGCCAAGTTGTGATGGTGTGCAGGGCTTGTAGCCTCACGGGATCAGAGCCGGAAGGGACTTTGGAGGTCAATGAGTTCAATCCCTTCATTTGTGAAGACGAGGAAACTGAGCTTAAGAGGTTGCGTGACTTGCCCAGGGTCACACGACGAGGAGGCGCCTGGGTTGGGCTTCAGACCCTGGCTCCAAGGCCGGCACTTCCTTCAGCTGAGCCTCATGCAGTGGATGCTCTCTCCCCATATTCACTCCTGGGTTTCCTGGCCTTCTTTCTGCTCCCCCCAAATCCCACCTTCTACAGGCTTTACGAAGCCCTCTCCATTCTTGTGCCTTTCTATTGTTTGTAGTGCTGACCCCCTTTGGAGTTTTCTTGGCAAAGATGCTGGAAAGATTTGTCATTTCCTTCTCCAGTTCATTTTATAGATGAGGAAACTGAGGCAAACATGGTTAAGCCACTTGCCCAAAGTCACATAGCTAGTAAGAGTCCAAGGCTGGATTTGAATTCATATCTTCCAGACTCTGGGCTGGGGCTCTGCCCCTGGTGCCACCTAACTGCCCTTTATCTTGCACGAAGTTTATGCATATTTGCTTGTTTGTCATCTCCCCCTTTAGATTGTAAGTTCCTGGGGACAGGCAGTGTCCTTTGCTTCCTTTTGTATCCCAGGACTTAGCGCAGTGCCTGTATTTATTGGCCGACTTTTCTGTATGAAACGCTGCTGGTCAGGGCTTCTTAGTCAGGTGAAGGATAGGTGGAGTCCCCTTGACTAAGATGCTGTGATTTCAGGCCCTTATTGTGGGGCCTGAAGCATGGGGTTCATTTGATTTCATTCTGGGTGCAGCAGATTGGCATCATCCATAAAGGACAGGCAGACAAGTCAGCCAGGCTCCACCAACTGGGGTGGCAGCCATAGGCTGAGCTCTGGGGAGCTGCATTTCTCATCCCGATTGCTGCAAACAAGCCAGGTGGTGCAGCACAAGTCACTGAGCCTTTCTGGGCTGCAGTGTCCTCCTCAGAGAATAACTGATGCCTTTGGGGAGGCTTCATACTCTGACTCCAGTCTCTGAAAATCTCTCCCAACTTTGACAGTCCAAGTTCTGGGTTCTAAACACCTGCCCCTCTGAGCTCCCTAGCCCATTTCTGATATTCAGAAGTATACTCTGTGTTCTATTACTCCATTCCTGAATAATAGCCCTGCATATAGTCATAGAAGCCACAGGTCAAAGGTCCTATATATAAACACAGTAGGTCATTGCCTACATAATATAATTTAAAAAAATACCTCCCACATCAGCTAGCTGATATCTGAAATCTGACCACAGAAGCTACCTTACTTTAGCTTAAGGTTCCAAACCATGTTCCAAATAAAGATCTCCCTGGAAAATTAATATTTAAAGTCTTCCCTGAGTCATGATTTAATGTTCTGCTCTCAGCATTATACAAGGTCGATACAAGACTCATCCATTTGAATTCTGCCCCTGCATTTTTTGAAAAAGGGGAATTTAAGAAATCGAAGTCATTGATGAGAAGAGGGCCCAGCCAGTGGGTGAAGGGGGCATGGGGAGGGGGCAATTCCGAGGCAGCAGATTTCAGCTCAGGATCTAGTCACCTCTGAACTTAGTTCTCAGGAGATGGAGGTCTGAACTTTGACAGCATTTCTGTTAAGGCCTCCCCTTCCAGCTGGCTGGCTCAATCCTGCCTTCCTACCTATTGGTGCTGACTCTCCTCTGGGACCAGGCTGAACCAGGGTAATCTCTCTTCCACAGGGCAGGCCCTGAAGTACTGGGACAGCTCTCATGTCTCTTTGGAGAATTATCTCCTCCAGGCCAAACACTGGCAGTTCCTCCAACAGATCCTCATATGTCACTGACTCAAAGACCTTCCCAAGCCTGCCTGCCCTCCTCTGGACACTCTCCAGCTTATCAGTCTCTTTCCTAAACGGTATCTTCCAGGTCTGACCCCAGTATCCCAGATATGGGCAGGTGCCAGTAGGACTCTTACCATTTGATCCCTGGATGCTAATGCCTTTCAATGCATCCCCTAATCACATCTTATGTCATCTGCCCTAGCTTGTTATCAACTTATATTGAATGTGAAATCCACTCCAGGCCTCAGCTCTCTGCCAGACAAATTGCCATGTAAACACATGCCATGTTGTACCTCCAAAGCTGATTTTGTGACTCCGAGTGCCAGACTCTGCACTTATCCTGACCAAGGGCACCTTATTAGGTCTCTTCCACTGCTCTCAGAGCCCAGAGCTCTTGGATCCTGAAGGTCAGCCACTGCGTTCCCTCTTCCTCTCAGCTTGGGGGGATTTGCACCTCTGTAATGGGATTGTAAATTTGGAAGATCTTCCCTGCCCCTAGGCTAAAGTGCACCTGAAGCCTGGGGTGGGAGGCTTGTTTTTCAGTAGATACTTCTTGATTGGCCAGTGGGTCCAGAAGGTTGTTACATTCTCTGAGCCAGAAGAGGCTATATAAGCCTTGATGTGTAGCTTTGTTTTGGGGGCTCACTTTGAGAAGTGTTGTGTGATTTGATCTGGATTCTGGGAAGCTGTTGTCCAGAGCTCGCCAGCTTTGAAAAACCCAGATGTTGAAACCCAGATGTCGATTTGGTATGGATGTAATGGTTGGACAGTTTGGAAAGCTGTCTACTTGATCTGTTTCTGTCTTGATAATTCTGTCTGTATACTCTGAAGTTCGGGGTGCTGACCTTTTTCCCCTGAACTAGGTAAATGATACATACTTGACTGATTAAAGTAAGCTTGTTAACCCATTTTGAGTTGCTTTCCTTTATCAAAGCAGATCCAAGAACCTGTGGTGGCAGCAAACCCTGAGGACGCTTGGGGTGCTTGCTGCTACAACCTCTGATGAGCAGACCATGCATACCGATTAGCCCAGTCTTTGATAAAAGATGTTCAGCAACTGAAGGCCAAGCACAGATGCCAGGGGAACTCTACAGGAGATGTCCTGCCATGTTGACATCAAACCACTTAAAGACCACTCTTTGAGTCTAATCACTAAAAAAGCTCCCACCTCCTGTAATTACCCTGCTGTCTAGCCCATGACATCCTATCTTTTCCACAAGAGTAACATGAGAGAGTTTAGCAAAAATTCTACTACAAGACATAAATGATCATCTACAGCCTTCTCTTGATCAGTCAATTAAGGACTAACCACATCCAACATATCTGTGCACTCAGAGATGCAAATATCTCCTCCAGTGACACAGATCTCGAGGTAGCCCTGCCTCACTACCCATGCCCTCCCACAAATTTCCCATAGGAGGTCTGCCCAATGTGCTGGAGGCCACCCATGCTCTTTATAACAGGATGGAGACACCACTGGGGAACATGGTTATGCCTTATTCTCAAGGAATAACCACTGGTTGCTTTTCTTTCTTAGGAATAGTTTCCTATGATGACAATTTATGCTCCACTTCTCCTTAATTCCATGGTTGTTACATGTTGCAGTATGCTTGTGCCCATTGAGGCCTTCTCCTCCCCACCCCTCACTAC
>NW_027186299.1:2445411-2454415 GCF_028583685.1 Petaurus breviceps papuanus
TGTGTGTGTGTGTGTGTGTGTGTGTGTGTGTGTGTTAAGTGTCGGAGTCTGGAACAGAACTCAGGTCCTCCTGACTCCAGGGCCGGTGCTTTACTCACTGTGCCACCTAGCCACCCCTAGAACTTTTTGGAAAACATAGTTTTCTAAGATCTGCAAAATGGGTTCCAGGAATCAGATAAGTGACCCTGTCAAAAAAGGAAATAAATGCTTGATGCCTTTTTTCTTCCCTTTTCCTTCCTCCTTCCTTCCATTCCTTCTCTCTCTCTCTCTCTCTCTCTCTCTCTGTCTCTGTCTCTCTCTCATTTCCTTCCTTTCTCTCTATTTCTCTGTCTCTGTCTTTCTCTCTCTGTCTGTGTGTGTGTGTGCGTGTCTGTACTGCCTAGAGTCTTCAATTTGGGGTTTGTGTATACATTGCCAAAGTGTGATGGGATATTGACATATTGGAGCCCCATGTACAAATGAATGATTCATTCTTTATTGAATGCCCATTTTCCTATTAACCATCTTTAATACTTAACGTATATGCCTGCAAGCTTAAAAACCAAGCATGATTTGTGGATTCAATTTAAAAGCTTCTTATTGAAAGGAAATCTATTTTTTAAATTTTCATTTTAATCATATAAAATATTCACAAATATTGTTTTTCTTGCTGGCATTTTTAAAAAAAAGTCACACTGGGCATGTTAGCTTGGGGGTTGTTGATTGGGTGTGTTAAAACAATTTACATTCCATATAGGAAGCTCTGCCAAGCAAAGACTTCAGGGCACAGAAATGTCTGCTCTTCTTCCTTCTTTGGGGTTGCTTCCCAAATTACAGGACAGGTGGATACTGTCCCATCAAGGATCTATACTGAGGCCCTGTTCTTTCTCAGGAATCCAATTCTACAGATGTTTTCCAAAATCTCAGGATTTGTAGGTACTTTAGAGACCATTGAACCTAACTCATCACCAGAAACAATTCCCAGCACAACATATTCAACATATCCAGTCTCTTCTTGAAGACTCCAATAGGCTGGAAGGCAGAAACTACACCTCCCAAGACAGTAGCTTCCATACTGGGGAATCTCTAATGGTTATGGAATTTTTCTTTCAAACCTAGAACTTTATCTTTACAACTACTCATTATTTCTCCAGAAGAGACACATGACCACACAGAGAAGATGCCACCACTGTAACACTTCTCTCCTCAATAGAACTCTCACATTTAGACAGTCACTGACCGAACCTAAGACTCTTGTTGCCATCATGCTCTCCAGACTCATCTCTGCTTACTACAATCAGTCTTATAACTATACCCTTTCTATAGCACTCCTAATCAGCCTGGTAGAATCTCTTGAGTTATGATCAGTAGGCTACATGAGGAGTGGGGTGAATGGGGTAGCACTCTAGATTAAGAAGTCATTCTTAGGTGAAGAAATCTAGGAACCAGAAGTGGGGACCATGGTGGAGAACATTTGGGTTAAAATCAATGGAAGGAGAAATACAAGTGATTTTTTGCATTATAATATACTATAAAAAACCAGGAAAGAAAGAGCAAACATATAAAATGTTCAGGAAATAGACAGCAGGACTAGTGCAGAATCACTCAGTCAATAAAAATTTATCAAATGCCTACTATGTTTTAGACACTATGCTAAACCCTTGGGATGCCTCAAGGAGCTCATAATCTAGTAGGTGAGAAAACACATACAAGCAGCTGGAATGGGGGGCATGATGAAGACCTGCGGCCAAGGGGGGAATTAAAAGGTTGGGCCCCCTCCAGAAATGGAGATCTGGCGTGAGCTTGCTAATATCTATCCTTTTCCCATCAGAGGGAGGGAGGCATCCTAAGGCTAGGACAGAGTAATGAGAAGTTTCAGAGTTTACTCGATGCTGTCACAAGAGGAGTTCCTGGAAACAATGGTGAAGACCAGAGGATCAGTCAGGTGGGAGATGAAGAGGCATAGTATAATGTGATGGAAAACTCCAATTATCTTCAACTATCTTCTGCCACTTTCTTTTTCTGCCGAAAGCAGGGCAACAATAACTTCATGACTTGCCTTAAAGATCATTGTCTTCTTGAAAAAGGTGAAGGGACCAATAAAGGGAAATTCTATTCTGAATCTGATTCTCACTAACATGACAGAACTGGTTGTTGTGACGTAAGTGACGGAAATCCTAGGGATTCTGTGATGGAGAAAAGGGAAACTGAGTCCATTTTGAGAAGGACCTTAGATCTGGAGAAAGCAGATTTCAAAAGAATAGAAGAAAGAATAGGCAGGATCCCAGAGGCAAAAGTTCTGAAGGCTAAATGAACCCGAGGCTTTTGAGAAACCGTCATGAGTGAAAGTCCAAAGTCAGATAAAGACATTTCCAATGATGTGGGACAACGGAAGTTTTCCAGGTGTGAAAAGACTAATGTGGATACACATGGAGCTCACCTCCTTAGATTTCCAAAAAAATATAAATATGGGAGCAAAGAAAGGTAACACAGTTTGCAGAGAAAGAATTTCCCAGACCTGTGAAAATAATCTCAGGAGTGGTAAAGGTCAGGATGAGCTGAGATGCCAAGAAAAGTGAAGGAGGATAATTTTTGGAAGTTTTAGTTTATTCTTTTAAAATCTGACATTGGGAGAAGATGAGAATCAAAGAAGGCATAAGTTAGATTGGTAGCTGATAATTTCTCAATTTGCTTCTGTGTTCTCTACTAAGGAGAACAAGAATGACCGACAAAAAGTTGATATGTGTCATGATCAAATTTTAACAAAAGGGTAAACTGAGGCAGACCTCCAAGCAATATAACACTTATTAGCAGGTGCATGCTATGTATCAATACTACATGCTACATGGCTTGCCTCCATTAATTCCAAAGATTCCAAGCAGAAAGACAGCTTCCCTTTTATAGGATTTTGGGAGTACAGAATAAAGAAGACAACAGTCTTGCTGATTTCATGGGATTAAGGGCAACATGACTAGTTATGGAGCTGAGCTCCAGGGAAGAACATGATTGCTTGGAAGTTTGGTAATGGGGGCTAGTAACACCCCCCTTCTCTCATGAGACTAAAAAGCGCTCATTGTCTGAGTGCAGGTGCATGATGGTGGCTCAGACTTTTGGGTAGTAAGCCAGACATCCTGGAAGGATTACTCAGTGGTGTAAAAATATCAGGCTCGACTTCCTTTCTGTTCACACATATTTTCCAAGATTAGCAAGATTCCTTGAGCAGGGGAGCTGAATTTTTGAACTTAACCCATTACAGGCCAACTGAACTCTGAACTAAGTTCAGAGACTAAGGACCATGACTTGAGCAGCTACAGAACAACATCAATTACATGGAAATAGGGTCAATAAGAAAATGGTACAGGGTTATCTTTTCCTATGTATGATCAGTAAGGAGAGAACTAGAAAACCCCACTGCCCTGGAGGAAGTCATATCACCTGCATCCTCAGCTGCTGAAAACTGGCAGATGTCATGACTGAGCCACCATCAGTGAGAATGAAAAGACCCCAGAGAACAGAAGAGGAACTGGTCTGGACAATGGTGAATTCCATAGTATTCCTAAAAAGGGAAAATGGTAGAGCCTGCAAAGAAGAGGCCAGTGAGCGTCACTGAATCAAAGAACTGAGATGTGGAAAGGACCCCAGTGGGCCACTAAGGCCAGCTCATGCTGACCCACTTGATGCCTGGTCAGGTCCAGCATCAGCTGCAAAGCAAGCATCCTTCGCCTCAACATGAAGAATCAATTTGTCTCTTTGCATTTCTGCCCTACCCTCCTTCCCTGACCATTGCTCCTAATTTTCTGAGGCCAAACACAACAAATATAGCCCTGCCTCTTTTAAATTCTTGAAGACAGCCATTATGTGGCCTTGATGGCTTCTTTTCTCCATCATAAACATTCCCACAACTGATCCTTGCATGACATAACCCAAGGCCCTTCCCTACTGTGGCTGCTCTTGTGTGGTGACGCCAGGTTATAGGCATTCTTCTCAAGCTAGGGTGCCCAGAACTTAATATGATCCATAACCCTGGGCTGCTGAGGGCATAAAAGTAACTGGAGCTGCTACTTCTTTTTTCTTGGAAGGTCAGCTCTTCCTAATACAATTCAAGGTCACCTGAGCTTTTCTGTCTTCCACGTCCCACTGCTGATTCTTATTGGGCATATCATCCACTGACATCCCCAGATCTCTTTCAGAACAACTCCTGTCTCACTATGGTTCTTCCTTCCTATACTTGTGAGACTGATTTTTTATACTTTAGTCTAGTGCAAGAGTTTATATTTATCTCTATTGAATTTCATCTTAGGAGATTAAGCCCAATTCTCTAGCCTTTCAAGATTAACTAGTTTCTTCAATCTGGCATCCAGTGTTATCACTTCCAGTTTTGTTTCATCTACAGATTAGGCAAACATGCTGACATGCCTATATCTGAGCCATCGACAAAATGTTAAACAGCACAGAGTGAATTACAAATCTCTGTGGTCCTGAATGAGAATCCTCTTGCCATGTTGACTTGGAATCATTAAAACTTCTCTTACATTTCAGCCATCGGACTGGTTCTGAAGCCTCCTGATTGCAATATCTCTCTCCTTGCTCACATTTCTTCATCTTCTCTGTAAGAAGAATACAAGACAGAGCTATCACAGGCACTGCTAACATCTAAGCAAATAATATCCCTTTTTGATTATTGGGAAAACCTAAAATGGGTCATTAAAATCGTGGTCAGTAAACATTTGGGGGAAGGGACAAGGCCCTTCCAAAGACTCAGAATGGCACCATCAGGAACAGCTCAACTCCTTAGTACTTTTTATTTTTTTTGGCAAGAGGATCAACCCCGTAGAGCAGATCTATCTTATATTGTCTGCTTGGGCTTTAGTCTGGCATTGATACAGTATCTGAGGTGATCATTGTGGGAAAAACATGAAGATAAAGACCCAATGCCGATAAAGTCTGATGAATTACAAATGATTTGACTAAATGCAGAGTGATTAAGAATGGTTCCATGTCAATTTTGTGGGAGGTCCTCATGGATCCCCAGGGATCTGTGATTCGCTTTTTGTTGTTTCATACACATGTGTATGACTTGGATAAAGGCATAGATGGGATTCTTATTGATTTGAAGATTACCTGAAACTAGGAGGGATGGCTATCATTTTGGATTAAAGTGGCAGGATCCAAGAAGGGTTTTTTTTTAATAAGCTAGAATATTGAAATGAACTTAGTAAGGAGAGATTTGATACATAACATTTAACAGAGGTCTGAAGAATCAACTTCACAAGACTAAAATGGGGGAGTCATGGAGAGATAGCATGTGTTCTGAAAAAGACCTGTGGATTTTTAGTGGTCTGCAAACTTCCTCTAAGTTGACAGCATTCTACGGCAACCAGTGCAATCCTGGAATAAGGTGATTATATCCCCCACTGTGCTTTACCTTCATCAAAACACACTGGAATATTATGATCAGTTCTGGGAACTACAATTTAGGAGGGACAGAAAGATGTTGGGGAGCACCCATAAAAAGGCAACTAGCACGGGGAAGCGCCTTGATCCCACGGCATGTGAGGATCAGCACACGGAACTGGGAGTGTTCTCCCAGAGTCAGGAGAGCTGCTCTCCAGCACGTGCTGGGATGTTGCATGAAAGAGATTAGACTCATTCTCCCTGTCCTCAGAAAACAAAACTGGGAGCAATGAATCCAAGTTACATAGAGGCAAATAATGCTGGATGTCAGGAATGACTTCCTAACGCTCAGAGCTGTTCCAGTGTGGAAGAGTTTGTGCAGGAGATGTGAGTGCTTCACCAGAGGTCTTCAGAAAGAGTCAGGACAACCGCTGAGAGGGACAGCTCCTTTTCAGGCACTTATTGACCTAGGGGATACTGCTCTTACTGAGTCTGCCGCTATAGTGCTGAGTACAGTGCTGTACCGAGCGCTGAGGGCCCCTCCAGCTCTAGGACTCTGGGATACTGTTCTGTGGAGCTTTTCTACACAGCAGGATTGTCTCTGCCTTCTTCCTGATGCTGTTCTCTTACTACAGTCTAGGTCAGATAAGCTTTTTCAATGTTCTGCTATGTCACCTCGTGGATTCATACTGACCTTGGATTCACTTTTTGTCCTTGGTCCTGGTCAGATTGAGTCTTAGACATTGAGTACAGATCTGGGACACACATACACATATATGTACATGTGCACAAGCACACCAGTGTTTATACACACATTGTCCAGACACGCATGCACATGTACATACATGTGTGTGAGAAAGGACATTGATAAGCCAGAGAGCATTCAGAGGGAAGTTAGCAGTAGGATGACAATCATGTCATATGAAGACAGATCAATGGAACTCTGGATCTTTAGCTTAGGGAAGGGCAAACTTAGAGGAGCCTAATACATGTCTTCATGTATTTGAAAGGCTGCCACATGGACAATGAATCTAACAGTTAGAGTGTGTGATTTGGGGCAAGTCACTTAAGATTTCTTTGAGCCTTAATATCTTCATCTGTAAAATGGGAATAATATTAGCCCCCCCCCCAGTTGTAATAAAAGTCAGATGTTATAATAAACTCAAAGGACAAACTCTAAATGCTCTTCTCATTTTTAACCTTGTTCTGCTTGCTTATGGTAGTTAGAACCAGAAGCGAGTTGGGGAAGTTTCAGAAGCTCAGATTTCATGGAAGTCTATAGAAAGCAAAGCTCCCTAACAATGGGAACTCCAAAGAGAAGAATGGGCTGCTTCTGTGTATCAGCAATGCCATATTCACAATGCCTATGGAAATTACAGATATGCTGATATAATTATCCATCACAAAATACATCATGCTTGCCATATGGGGGAATAAGCTAGAAAATTTATTAAGATACCAAAAGACTGAGTCCCAAAACCAGAAGGTGAAAGCCATCAGAGTAGTTATGAAATTGGCACAGGTAGATAAAGTAGAAACCACCCACATTCTCAAGCCTTTAAAACAGAACAGGCTACCTCAGGCAAAGGTCCTCCTCTCCCCACTCACAGCAACCACCCAGCGTCCCGGAAGCGTGCTCCCAGCAGCTCTGGCCCCTGGCAGTCCTCAGCAGGAGACCTTAGTAGAAATTCTGGCTGACTCAAAAAGGGCTTCACACTGCCACTGCTGCTGCCTCTGCTGCCACTGCCGCCGTCGCCGCCACCACCGCTAGCCACCACAGGAGCTCTAGCTTGGCTTCCACTTCCCCTTGCTCCGCCCCTTCCTGCTACGTCAGCAAGTCCAATGGGGCATGGAAGATCTTTAAATCCCATAACCCTTACATTCTGGCAGCCATGAGGGTGAACTGAGGCAGAAAGGAACCTGTAGGCATTTGAACCTTTCCAGAGAGCAGCCTCCAGCTGCCTGCGTCAGGGCTGCATTTCCATCTCAACCCAACTGGGGCTAAAGAACATTGACAAAGTTTTGGAGAGGGAAGAGGGGCTGGATTTACCCACCTGTAATCGGATGCTGAGCACTCCCTTGGAACATTCTTGCATCTTCTGATGCTTTGGGGGTGACTTAGCATTTTGTAAGTCATTGGTAATTGGAGACAAAGACACAAGGTGAATTCCTCCAGGTGACTTGTCCCACAGGGGTGGGACTACCTACCTTTCTTGGAATACAGCCCTCTAGGAAGGTGGCCTTGGGAGCCAGCCATGGCAGTGTCTCCCCCATCTTGTGAATTTCATGCACTAAGACAGCTGAGCTAAATACAGTCCTATGACCTGGGGCCGGTTGTCTCATATCAGGCAGAGTTCACGCTGATAAAGTCTTTCAGAGACAACTAGGGCTGCATCTATGAAATGATTTTGCCTGAGGCTGACCTCACAATTTTGGGAAGGTTTGCAAGTTTGGAACCTAGCAATAGAAGTCTGGAGGCAGATGCTTGGCTGCCGAGCACGATTTATGAAAGAGGTAGCTATTAACTAGGGGGCATAAGGAAGCAATGTGGGGCTGCGAGAATTGCTCTGTATTTGAAGTCCTAGAGGAAATGGGGTCACTGGGGTTACTCCTGCTTATTACTTGTCTGACCTTGGGTAAGTCATATATTTTACCCAAGTTACTGGTACTTAATGCAGGCTTGTTGATTGAGTGTCTCGGCCTAGCATTCACTGTAAAATGAGGTAGTCAGACCAGTGACCTAGGAGATAGAGTAATGTAGTGGAAGGCTTTGGATTTGGTGCCAAAGGACCTGGGTTCCATTCCCAGCTCTTCCACTTCCTATATGATCTTGGATGAGTCACTTATCTCTGTGGTCTTCAGTCTCCTCCTGTTGAATAAATGACCTCCAAATTTCCTCCACCTACAAAACTGTGCTCTGTAATGTAATGCCAAGGAAAGGCAACTTCCGAAGGTTCAGAATACCAGCATAGGGGCTCTCCATTTTATTCAGTGACAAATTAAGAACAGAGAAGATCAAAACATGACATCATTCCAAATACAGCATTTACTAAGTGTGATTAAATAATCTCCAAGGACTACCCCACCCCAGGACCTTCCAATCATTCAATCAATTACAAAGTCTCTGTTCTAAATACTTCTCCACCCCTAGGCTATACCTTAATTAAGTCCACCACAAAGCCCCTCTTCTCAAATGGAGATTAGTTTCCAAACATAAGGTCAAAAGTTCCCCACCCCTGGATCACAATTGAATCTACCCCAGAGTTACATCAAGTTTAAACACAGCACTTAATACCCAAATGGAGGTCTTTTCTTCATCTTGACACCAGGCAAGTTCTCAGCAATCTTAGTTCCTGGGGAGACAAGGCTTAGCAAAGCCACAAGATACATTGCCAGTCCCTTCATGAATTTATCCTCTGTCTGTAGAACAGTCCTAGAACCCCTGAACACATTAGCAAAGCCCTCTCCCAGGATTTCTGTAAACATACAACAAGAAAATCCTTCTTCAGGGCTTCTGAACCAACAGAAAGGCTCCCAGACCCCTGCAACAACAGCACTGTCCTTCACCAGTGGACAGTATTCACTCTGTCTGCAGGACAGTCTCCAGACCCCTGCAACAACAGCACTGTCC
>NW_027186299.1:2454425-2455971 GCF_028583685.1 Petaurus breviceps papuanus
ATTCACTCTCTGTCTGCAGGACAGTCTCAGGGCTTCTTAGTGAACAGCCAGGTTCCAGGACTTCTTCAACAAAAGGACTGTCTTTCACCAGTGGACAAATCTGGCAAAAGAACATCAAAACAGACAGACAAAGTACCAGCAAAACAGCCATGTCTCCTCAGTCCTTGGCAGCTCAGGGGGCAGGTCTCAAAAGTCCAGGGCAATTCAAAGCGGCCACCAGCAATTCTCTTACTCTCTCTCTCTCCACGAGGTGCTGCTTCCAAAAAGATCTTCCGCCTCTCTCTTGTCTCTCCAAATCTACGTCACCAGCTCCTCCCAGTTCAGGACTTTCTTTTCACATCAAAAAGTCCATCCCACAGGTGGGATTAACAAGCTCTGGGTTTTAACACAATCAGTTTGAAAACCAAGCCAATACAGGGGAATCTTTAATTGCCATTACTATCACATGCTCCTACAATGCCCTTTCCAGTTTCCTCCCAGCTTGGACATTCTGCAAGGCTGGCATTCCAGGTTCTGCCCCTTCCAGTTTCCTCCCAGCTTGGACATTCTGCAAGGCTGGCATTCCAGGTTCTCCGGCAGATCCAATCCCATTCAACTCATGTTGGTTAAGTGTCCATTATGATCAGGGATCTACAGCCAAGACAAGATCATGGGAAAACCAAAGAGGAAGGACCATGGGCCAGGAAAGAAAGGGAGAAGCAGTGGTGCTGCCTCTAGGAGGCCACTTGGGTTTGGCAGAGGCCTGAGGCAATGGTAACATTCCACTGCCATACTATGTTGCACTCTGAAGGAAAAGATCGTTTTCCCCAGACAGACTAATTTAATTATCTCCCAAAGTCAACAAACCTTTAGGGGATTATGGAAATTGATGCAGAAAACTACCCACAGGTCCCTGTGTTTATGGTGTTTCTAAAGAAGGCCTATTCCACAGGGGGAAGTTCATTAGACTCTAATGAAGACTTGAGCACATCCTTCAGGACCAGCGACTGCTCCTCAATTTCTGCTCTACCTCTGAGGCTTGTGATCTGTCTGAGCCCAACGGCTATTTGTTACTTAGAATATTTCACACGTGCCACATACTTCAGAGTGAATCTCTTCCTCACTTCTCGGGGTTCCACTCATCCTCATGATGGATCTTTGTGGATTGAGTGAGGGATGAGATTGGTTGGAAAAGACCCTGACCATTGGCCTCCCCTTATTTCTGCAGGGGCACTTGCCACCAGCTCCCTGGGAGGCAAGTGGACCTGGAAAGCAACCTCAGTTAAAATTCCCACAAAGGGGCAGAAAATGAGCCATTTTGCTTTCAACAACATTCTAATCATCAATATGAGATACACCAGATAGCTGGAGAGAGTCCCGGGTTATTGCAGCAAGTCCCCTGATGGGTTTGGATGCTGCCCAAAGAAACAGGGATTTCTTTCAGCAGCTCCTCTCATGGCACTTTACAGTTTTAAAACGTCATTTATTTTCAGCATTTCATAAAAGCAGCTAAGTGAACAAGAGAGAGAGAGAGAGAGAGAGAGAGAGAGAGAGAGAGAGAGAGAGA
>NW_027186299.1:2455981-2468945 GCF_028583685.1 Petaurus breviceps papuanus
AGAGAGAGAGAGAGAGAGAGAGAGAGAGAGAGAGAGAGAGAGAGAGAGAGAGAGAGAGAGAGAGAGAGAGAGAGAGAGAGAGAGAGACTTGGAACCAGGAACAGCTGAGTTTGACCTCATATACTCACTAGCCGTGGGATGCTGGGCAAGTAAGTTTCTTCACCTCTGTTTGCCTCAATTTCTCCATGGTGAAATGGGGATAATAACAGCACCCAATCCCAGGCTTGTGATGAGGATCAAATGAGAGAATCTGTTTAAAGCCCTTAGAATGCCCCCTTAAAGTGTTATTTCTATGCTTGTTGGTGGTAACTCAGAACCGGCTAGGGAGGTACATTTCACCTGCCACATATGAAAAACCTTAAATTGAGCTGCTCAAGATCATTTAGAGGCATTAAAAAGCAAGCCCTGAACTGGAAGCAGAGGCTAGAATTATGATGGATACTATTGTGCTCTAAGAAATGTTGAGCAGGATGCTCTTAGGAAAACCTTCCCAGACTTGCGTGGGCTGATGCAAAGTGAGATGTGCTGGGTCCAAAGGAAGAGCAATGTAGTGAGGTGATCACTTGTGAGCGACTTAGCTGTTCTCAGAAACACAAAGATGCAAGACAACTCTGAAGGACGTAGGATGATAAACGCTCCCCATCCCCAGAGAAAGAAGTGATGGAGTCTGGAGACAGATCAGAGCAGACTTTTTTCACTTCATTTTTTCTTGAGATTTTTTTGTCTATGTTTTCTGTCACAAAGTGACTAATATGGAAATTTCTGCATGACTTCACATGTCTATTGAAATGTTTGCCTTCACAATGAGGGGGGTGGGGAGGGAGAAAGGGAGAGAATTGGAGACTCAAAATTTTAAAAATGAATGTAAAAAATTGTTTTTACATGTAACTGTGGGAAAATAAAATCCTAAACAAATTGTTTAAAAAATTGACTTGGAAGGACTTGGACTTATGAAGGAAGATGTTAGTCACCCTCAGAGAAATAGAGGACAGACAAATATAGTAAGGTCATACATAGATACACATGAATATGCGTGTTTATAAGTGAGTATGATTATAGATATCTGTGTATGTATGTATGTGCATGTAGATGTTTGTGCGTATATGTGAATCTACATCTGTGCATGTGTGTGCATGTTTGTATGTATCTGTGCTTAATTCTAACCTTCTTGAGGGAGGAGTGTGAGGAAATGGGGAGGGGTGGAGAACAAGGTAAAAAGTGCACAGCAGGGAGGAAGCAAAGCAAAGATGGACAGCTCTGAACACAACGTGTAGCATTTATTATCTAGGCTTTCTGGAAGTGGAAACTGATTGCTGTGCATTTTGAATCCTCTGTTATGTTCTGCTGTGCACATGGCAACTCTTTTTTTCTTTTTTTATTTTGTATTAAAGTTTTAGTTTTTAAGCTTAAAATAGACTAATAAAACCAATGGACAGTTGCACTGGCTGATCTCTAGGACCTGCTATTTGTGATGTTCTCTGTTCTGGGTGACCTCTGATGCCCCATTGAATTAGTTCAATTAAAAAAAATCATAAATGACAAAATTTATTTTAAAATTTATAAATTATAAGTAAATTCCAACTGTATGCAAGGCATTATGCTTGACACTGCCGGAAACTTCTTCAATGACAATGCCTGTCTTCAAAGTGTGATAGAAATGTCCTACTATGATATGGAATATACAGTCATATCAGTCAATCCACCTAGGTTATAAGGTATGTGAATGATGAGTCATAAAGAATATATACATGGTAATTCCCAGAAGGAAATTACTTTGACTCTGACAGAGAGTGTGTGTGGGGGGGTGGAGGGTGGGGGCGTATAATCAGAGATAATGCTAGAAAGGGAAACTGGAGCCAGATTTTGGAGGGGTTTGAATATTTCAATTGAAAAAAAGTAAAAGCAAGCCCCAGAAGTTTTATGAGTAGGGAAGGGGCATGGTCAGACCTGAGCTTTCAGGAAAAAGTACTTTGGGGCTCTGTGGGGGACAGGTTGGAGTGGGGAGAGATTGGAGGCAAGGGAGCCCGAAGAGGAGGGGATTGTGAGAGTTTAAAGGAGAGGTGCTAAGGGCCTGCCCAGGGGGAGGCAGTGGGAATAAAGAATGTCGGTGGAAGTGGGTGAAAGCAGAGTCAGGCAGGCGCAGCTGCTAATTGTCTGGTCTGTGATTCCATTAGCTTTCACTTAGACTCTAATAGGTTCAAGCACCTCCCAACTTGCAAGGTGTTAATTAGCATCAGTCTTCATTTCAGCCCTAATAATTCTCCAGTGAGGGGACAGAGGGGAAGTATTCAATTCAATTCAATAAATATTCATTAGCACCTCGGATCAGAGCTGGAATTCCAGGCTGGAAAAGGTGAGCGAGCTCTTTTGGAGGCACGGTGTGATGTCACCTCCAAAGAAATTTCTCATCCCTGGGTTGGGTTCTAGCTCATCTCTGTGATTATCTTGGGAGACCCTTGAGCCAATCAGCTGATTCCACCTGACTAAAGTATGGTCTCTCCCCTTCTTGCAATCCTCTCTAGGGGTGAAGGATTTAGATGCCTGCAGTAAGGGGGTAGGGAGGGGAAAGAGACTGAGGGCCACCTCCTCCCCCTTCCCTGAGCCATGTGGCCAACAGAAATCAGCCTGGAGTTTTGGTGTGACTCACCTGTTCTTTTCAGTTTTAGGGGAGAAGGGAAGGGATTTCCAAAGCAGTGGGATCTTAGAGTCAGGATTCTTAGAGACAGGATTCTAGGTTGGGTCTTGCATACAGCCCAGCATGGAGCCATAAGAAGCTAGTGTATTGGGGTACTGTAGCTCCGGTTTAGGATCTGAATTTGGTAGGACTAATGATATGTAGAAACTTAGCCAGGCTATAAAGCTAATCTCCTCCTTCAGAGACTGCAGTGGTATAACTCGGATGGGGGTGGGAGCTATGCCTTAAAGGTATTAGAGAACATTTTGGTCTCTTTATTCTTGCTATAGATTTGAAATAAATATTTCTTTGACAATGCTCCTGCTTGGAACTGGAGTCCCACTCAATAGGCCCCTAAAATAAGGGGAATCCTATCAATGGAGGCTCTAGACAGTGGCAGAGAAGAGTGCCTCCCACCCGTAAGGGTACTGGAGAACCCTTGTGGAGGACAGGGAGAATGTAAGTTAACCCTGGCCTCAGAGAAGGTAAACTCAGGTTACATTAGCTTTGCAACCAGGCACAAGTCATTGAACCCCTATTTTCTCAGTTTCATTTGTAAATACCGGTAGCCCCTATAATCATAGAGATGCTGTGAGATTCCAATGAGTTAATTTCTATAAAGCACTTTGAAAACCTTAAAGCATTGTGACCTGTGTTTTCTATCTGAGCAAAACGGAGAAGTGTGATACCAGGAGGCTGGCAACCAGGACGAATTCTTTGCCTAGTTTCAGATGATAAAACAAAGGGGGGAAATCCCCAAATATTGCACAGTCTCATGTGGAATCCTTTGGTTTCTGCACTGACAATGGAAGAGTGGGGTGTGAAAGGGAGCAGCAGTGGGCCATCAACACCATGGGTGAAAGTGGCTGATGGTTTTCTCAGTGGACAATCCTTGTCTCATATTGGACAAGTGCAATCTCTGGGTTCTCTCTGAAAATGAACCAAGAAGAAAAAAGGAAGTTGTGTGTAAATGGAACACAGACCTCAATGAGTCAGGAGTTGAAACTGACACCAGACTTTGGATTAAAACTTTAATGATTAATAACAATAGCCAACACTTTGATAACACATTAAGGTTTGCAAAATGCTTTTCAAATAATATCTCATGTTATCCTTCCAACTACTCTGGGAAGTAGGTTCTGTTATTATCCCCATTTTCCAGATGAGGAAACTGAGGCAAACAGAGGTGAGATGACTTGCCCAGAGTCCCATAGCTAGTAAATACCTGAAGCTGGATTTGAACTCAGAATTGCAGATCTACCATTCTAACTACTAACCCACCTGGTATTTTCACATATTTTTTATTTACATATCTATGCATGTCTTGTTGTTTCTGTGGGCAGGAACGGTACGGTTTTTTTTGTTTGTTTGTTTCTCCAGCACCACACACAGTACCTGACTGACACATATCAGGAACTTAATAGATATTTTTAAATTGATACATTGATGTCTAACCCTCTCAGTTTCTATCACCAAAATGACTATTTCCTACTTTTCCATAAACAAAATGCTTTTGATCATCTTTGCCTCTACTAGTCAATCAGCAAACTATCATTAAGTGCCCATTAGGTCCCTGGTATGGTCCTGCCCTCAAGGAGCTTGCATTATTTGCCAAGTTCTGCTCTGGCTGATGCTCGTATCTCCAAACTAGCTTTCTAGAGACCAAGCCTGGGAGGAGCTGCATAAGTCATTCAGCTCTAACCTTCCTGGGGCCAGGCTTCTACACCTGGTCTGCCTGCCATACCACCAGGTGCATATCGCTCTTTGTTCTTCCCAGCTTTTGCTCATAGAATTATAATAAAATCAACATTATTATTGTATCTGGAAAGGGAATACCATTCACCCTCTTATTATTCCACTCACCATCTCTGTGACCTCTCAGACTAAATATTCTTTCCTGGACATCACTTTCAGCACATGTGGTCTCCTTCTATTAGAATGTAACTTGTGACTTATCTTGCCTTATCTTGTGTGGCTTATCTTGCCCCTTAGCACAATGCCTGCTACATAGCAGGCACTTAATAAATGCTTATTCATTCAGACTTGTCTCAGCTGTTAACTCTCTAGACTTAGAAATTGAAAATCCAAGTTTGATTTATTAGACAGTGTCACTTTCTTGATTTGAGGGAGCAGTGTAAATAAGGAAAGAAACAGTCAGCCCCTGGGGCAGCTGCTTGGGCTCTGGGGGGACATTATTCACCCCAGGCTGGCTGGTGTGGTGATCCAGGTTGCTCATTCATTCACTAATCCATCAGTCTTGAAAGACAGTGATGGCCTTTAATTCTCTGGAAACATTAATGAGTAGGAACCTGGAATTTTATTCCAGAATTCTGAAATCTGATTTGTCAAGCCTTTGGCTTTTCAAATTAATTCGACAAATTTATTAAATGTTTGCTGTACTGGCTTTATGATGTCAAGTGGGTCCTTTCCCCTCTCTGACTCATTTTCTTACTTTTTTGAAATGTGGGGGTTGGACTAGATATTAACAACAGCAATGATGACAACCACCACCACCATTACCACCACTATCACAACCATCACAATGACAACCACCACTATCACAACCATCACAATGACAACCACCACTATCACAACCATCACAATGACAACCACCACCATAACCACAATGACAACCCCATCACCACAATCACCACTCACAAAGCAGCAATAACAATGACAACCATAATGGCCACCATAATAACCACAATGACCAAAACAGCCACAATACTGACAATAATAAAAATAACAACTGACATGTATACTCAATACACAAACACCACAATGGATATGTGATCTCACTGGTTTAGATGTTCCCTCCAATGACACTGATCACATTCCATTCATGCCTAGCCATCTTGTGTGACTCTAGTATGCATTCTCCCATAATTTTGCTGCCAGGGTTGACCCATAATTGTAGGGGGGCCTTCCTCAACTCCTCCTCACCTAACATTGTGAGGCTCCCAGTGGAGTACTCAGCCTGTGCCCCTGTCATCTCCCCACCTCACACCTTGATAAGCCCATCTTCCCTCATTATCAAACATTAACTTGGCACCATCTTTTACTTCATTTTTCAAAGTTCTTGAAAAATGGGTACATGACCTTTGCTTGACATTGTCCAACTAGGGGAAACCCAGCCCAGGGCACTAGGACAGCATGGGAGGCTTGACTTAACCCCCACATGCCTACAACACTAGCCAGCACTGTTGTGATCCAAGGTGATATGTGTAGACCTGGGGAAGTTTGAGTTAACTTGACTCCAAGATGAATTTATTCAAATCTTGGTCCCTTCTCCTAAAAAAAGATATGAAGTCAACTCTGAGCTTGGAAGGGATTGCTTGAGACCTTAGAGAGTGTCCATGCTCATCCCTCTTTAACATCCCTGGTAGCTTTTATCTACCTTTATCTGCCTGTGAAGTGTTTTGTTTTGTTTTGTTTTTGAACACTTTAGGGATTGCTTTTACCAGGGGATATTCAAATATATTTTATTAAATGAATCATTTATTTGAACCATAGTCTCTGAGTAAGCCATTGCACCACACAATGAATCTTGGCCAAGATAACTTCCCAAGTCTCCCATTCCATTCCTGGGAAGCCCTCATGATTAGGGCTGTTTTTCTGCCAATTCCCACTTTCCTCTCTGCAGCATTCACTGATTGAGCCTACTCTACTCTCTTGGGCAAGTCATGACCAGTCTAGTGCCTCTTCTAAGTGACAATCATTCAGTTATTTGAATATAACTATTATCCTTCTCCTCACTGTCTCATTTTTTTCTTCTCTAAGATAAAGATCTGTGATTCCTTCTTTAGTTATGGCATGAGCTCAGGATGGCTCATGATATTGTTGGCCTCCTTTAAATATTATCCAAATTGTCGATGTCTTTTCCTAAAACAATGTGGCTAGAACTGAACAAAATGTTCCAGGCATGACCTGACAAGGGAAGAATGCAGAAAGATTGCCACTTCCCTATTCTTGGTAACTTTGAAAAGCATACGATGCTTTTTATAGCATAACCAAGTTTGTATCACTCTATTTTGCTGCCATATCTAAGTCTTGATTTGTATCGATGTTACGGTCTACTCAAATCTCCGAATTCATTTCAGATAAACTGCTGTCTAACCATGTCTCCTCCAACTTCAGCATTACATTCTTGAACTCGAGCTGCCTTCTTGAGGTGGGTAGACCCATGTGCAGAAGAAGGGTTGGCATTCCTTTTTTTGCTCCAATAATTTCAAATTCCCACCAATACCCCTTATATTCAAATGATGTCCTTAAACCACCAGTGATTAGACACTGGGTAGATCAGGCTCAGATGTGGAAAGAATCATCAAGAAAAATGTGTCCAAAATGTGCAAAAGGGTGCACTGTAAGCCTTCGGATTGTGAAGCCTTCGGATTGTGGAGCCTTCAGATTGTGAAGCCTTAGGATTGTGAAGCCTTCGGATTGTGGAGCCTTAGGATTGTGAAGCCTTCGGATTTTGGAGCCTTTGGATTGTGGAGCCTTTGGATTGTGAAGCCTTTGGAAGTGCATTTGGCCCCACGGCCTCTTCAGATGACTGAACAGATGATACATTAAGCTCCAGCCATGGCCCCGAGTGCACATCCATTGTTTTAGTTCATCACCTTTGATTTTCACAAAATTATTTTCCAAGACCTGAAAGCAGAACTTTGATGCCAGCTACATTAGGTGGAACCCCACCCCCACCCCCACCTCCATGCAATGTCACAACATCACATCTTGCTAACAAATTGGCCTGGAGTGGGGAGAGAAGTATTGACTTTCTGTTGTTGATGCATACAGGCAATTAGGACTAATGGGAAAAGCAGCTGGCTTCAGAGTCAGGAGACCTGGGCACTGGTCCTAAATGCCACTCATTAGCTGTGTGACCTTGGGCAACTGACTCTTTCAATGTCTCCCTCAGCTATGCCATAGGAACAGTTAGAGGATTGTACTGGATAAGTTCTGAAGTTCCTTTTAGTTATGGTATTCTTTGTTCTGTGTTCTAAGCTCCTTCCCAGCTCTGATATTGAATGTTCTGTGTTCTAAGTTCCTTCCCAGTTTTGACATTCTGTGCTCCATATTATAAGCCCCCCCCATCTCTAATATTCTCTTTTCTATCAGCAATGTTCTATGTCTTAATGTAGTTTTGACATTCAATGTTCCGTGCTCAAAGTAAGTGGCACTGTAAGCTGATGAGGGGAGGGGAGGTGTTGACACACATGGAACTCCCTTTTCTGCCCTCCTACAATTTCCTAGAAAGTTGGGGTGGGGAGAATATAAGAGAGAACAAATTGGGGGAAGGGGTACTCAGTAGGCTTGCTACCTTGGGGTGGGGGTAGGGGAAAGACGGGGAGAACATTTGTAACTCAAAATCCTGTGGAAATGAATGTTGAAAATGAAAAATAAATTTTAAAAAAGCCTGCCCCCCAAACCTGCTTTTGCTAGGTGCTCATAGTGACCATCTGGAGAAGGCCCTCTTTGGGCCTGCAAGAAGGATCCCTTGGCTCCTTCCCTGGTCAGGCCTGGCCTGCTTCTGTTAACCTTCCTGTTAGAATTTCTGGGTCTCATGTGTGCATTTGCCTGAGGTGCTGAGCGTGTGTTCTCCCATGTTAAAGTTATCTGGTTTGGGGGGCTCCCTCAGTTATCTGATCTGGGGGCTCTCTCAGCTATCTGGTTTGGGGGGCTCCCTCAGTTATCTGATCTGGGGGCTCTCTCGGCTATCTGGTTTGGGGCTCCCTCAGTTATCTGGTTTTGGGGCTCTCTCAGTCCTGCCACACTTTGGGATTGTGAGTTCATTGTCTGCTGAAAATGCAGCAGCAGAGATGATGGGATAAAGGATCATTTCATCCTTCAAAAGGCCTAGGAATTAATGAGGGGAGTGGAGGCTCACCAGCAAGGAACAGCGGGTTCCTGGGGCAGAAGCAAAGGGAGACTTGGGCCGAGCCACAGGAGGAGAGCAAATTTAAACCAGATCAGAGAAAGCTTCTATAGGACCCAGTGGCCCCACAGTCTGCAGAGGGAGCAGCTGCGAGGGTGGCAGGGAGAGGCCAAAGAAAGAGACCATTCCAGCCATGGTCAATAATGGTAAGTGATGCCGGATGCTGCATTGAGAGCATCCCAGCAGATCCCAGGGCCTCCCTGGAAAACTGCCACTGCAGGCACTAGGAAATGGAGGCTCAGGGAGATGGGATGGCTCTCCACTGTTCTCTCGGTGATTGTCATAAGCAGGGTTCCACAAAGGTCTCTTCTGAAGTGAAGTCACAAGCACTCTCTACCCTGCTGGGGAGGAGCTGCCTAAAGGTCTCCTAGAACAAGCAGCTCACCCACCAGGCAGATTTCCATAAGACACAGCTGTCAGGGTGGTCCTGCTTCCCAGGAGCCTTGAGAATGGGAAGGGAGGTGGAGGCAGCTACTTGGGGCCTCTCTGCTTGGGCCAGCCCGCCCGCTCTGGGTCTGAGCTGCTCTATCTGTCCTTCAGTCTGCACAGAGGTGGAAATGCTAGTGTCAGAATCCCTTATCTTTGTCTGGGCGAGCAGGAAGAGCCCAGTCCAGGTCTACAGCTTGGCTTTTCTGGGTTTCTAATGGAGTACTGCCCTCTGCTTCATCTCTAGTGGAAAATGGGACAATTAGCATCACTTAGTTGACTCATTTCCCTCCCATTCCTATCAAGCTTCTTATCTTCTGAGATAACAAAGGGAAACCCTTGCAAGCCTCCAAGTGCTTGATAGAAATTCCTCTTCCCAACTTTGTGTGACCCCCAAGAACTCTGTGCTCATGAGAGAGACCAGAGGCATTTACCTAGGGGAGCTGAGAGTAAAGGGCCAGCTTCAAAAGGGGGATGTGACTGAACATCCCTGTGATGACTAGAAAGTCTCCATTTTCCAGCAGTTATGATCCCTTCTTTTAAGACACAAGTTACCTGACTACCCAGCTTCAGGTTTGCAAAGGAAACAAACCTTCTCCGTGGATTGCCCAATTCAGATGTAAACTCCCTGAAGACCGACCCCCCTGCTTGTTTGTATTTATGCCTCCGGCACTTAACACAGAGCCTGGCACCCAGGACGCACTTAACAGATTGTCGCTCTATATATCTATCTATCCACCCATCCATCTATCTATCTATCTATCTATCTATCTATCTATCTATCTATCTATCTATCTATCTATCTATCTATCTATCTATGTCTGTCTATCTATTTATCCTATTCCATCCATCCATCTATCCATCCATCCATCTATGTGTCTATGTATCTATGTATCTATGTATCTATTTATCTATCTATCTATCTATCTATCTATCTATCTATCTATCTATCTATCTATCCATCTATCCATCTATCTAGGTAGTGCCAGGCCTGAAGTCAGGAAGATTCATCTTCCTGAATTCAAATGTGGCCTCAGACACTTTCTAGCTGTGTGATCCTAGGCAATTCATTTCATCCTATTTGCCTCAGTTTACTCATCTGTACAATGAGCTGGAGAAGGAAATGGCAAACCACCTCGGTAACTTTGCCAAGAAAACCCCCCAAAAGATCATGACTTAATAAATGAACAGCAACCAAAAAATCACTTCTCATAATGTTTTAAGGTTCGCCAAGCACTTTGCAAATGTGCAGATGATCCTCCATTTAGTTCCTGCAGCCAAATCGATGTTGTTAGTCATTTTGGTCATGTCCAACACTTCGTGACTCCATTTGGGGTTTTCTTGGCAAAGACATTGGAATGATTTGCCATTTCCCTCTCCAGCTTGTTTTATAAATGAGGAACAAAGGCAAACAGGGTCAAAAGATACACCTAGTAAAGGTCTGAGGCTAGATTTGAACTCAGGAAGTTGAGTCTTCCTGATTCCAAGCCTAGAGCTCTGTGCACTATGCAATTGCTTTCCTCTCTCAATGTCTCAGGCCATGCAACTTTTGTCCTTCAGTTCCTATTCTTTTCTGGCACCAAATTAATTTATACACTTGATCCTCCACTGAAGCTGCTTCAAGCATGGAGCGTACAGAATGTGGAAGCACAGGAAAGGAACTAAGGCTGGGCACAGAAGAGACATTTAGTCTGCTAAGAATAACAGAATCTCTGTTAAACTCTCCAATGAGCTGACTGTTCATGAACATTAATGACAATAAGAGAGAGAAAAATGGTCACTAAAGGGTGGAAACCCCAAGCACCCGAGGAGAGAGTAAGAGAAAGCCTAAGAACACTTAGATGTCCTTGCTCGGTTCAGGCAACCATGACCAGAAATATTATACTCTAGGGTCGTGCAAGTGCTGGCAATTATTACTGAGCCATCGTTAAAGATCACAGCTAAGGGAAGAGATGCTGAGAGACTGAAGGAGGACAAATGCCATCCCAGTTTTTTTAAGAATGAGTTTATTTTCAAATTACCTTTTTTTTTTAATGAGCAATTGGGGTTAAGTAACTTGCTCAAGGTTACACGACCAGGTGTTTCTGGGTGTGGATGTTAAGTGTCGGAACCCGGATTCAATCCCCAGGTCATCCTGCCACTGGAGCTGGTGCTCTTACTCGCTGAACCACCTGGCTGCCCCTCATCCCAATTTTTTTAAGGGAAGAAAGAGCAGTCTGCAAATACAGTCTGCTGATCTTGATATCAAACACTGGCACAATTCTTCACAATACATTTTAATTGTATTTTTTTCTAGTTAACAAGTATCTGTTTTCTCTCCCTCCCATATTCACACACCCCTAATGGAACATTTTTAAAAGAGAAAAAGAAAACTCTCATAACAAATATATAAAGAAAAAAAAAACTTATCCTCACATTGGTCATATACAGAAATGTCTGCCTTATACAATTTTTTAAGTCCATCCTCTTTCTCTGGCACAAGGTGATTGTAATGCTTCAAATGTGGTCCTCTGGAAAGAAGGCTTTTGACTGCATTGATCAGAGTCCTGACTCTTTTCAACATTTTTTTCCCCTTTACTTTTTGGTTGTCATGGTACAAATCATTTTCCTGGTTTTTCTCACTTTACTCTGTATCAGTTCATACAGGTCCTTCCAGTTACCTCTGAAATCATTCATTGCATCATTTCCTATGTACATGATATCAATTAAAGGTTAGGTTAGTGACCAATGAACACCAAAATCCATCAGGGCTTAATTCAGAAGAGGGTGCACCAAATTCAATTTACTGTTTTGATAGGACTATTAGTAGGTTGGGAAATATTGGAGATAGAGTTTACCTAGATTTTAGCAAAGCATTTTCTAAACTCTTTCCTGTTATCTTTGTGGAAAAGATGGATAGGTGTGAGGTAGAGTTTAGTAAATAGCCAATAATGGTTTCATTTCAACTTCAAAGAATCTCTCCAGTAGAGTGCCTCAGAAGGATGGATCTGGGGATCCCTGAGTGCCCCCCTTCCCTCCACAATACCATACACGTCAAGTGGAAGCTACTTGAGGGTGAGGACTTTTTTTTTTCATTTTGTCAAACCTCTAGCACAGAGAACATAATAGACATCTGATTCCAATTGACATGCAAGATGGGTAAGGCAAGGATAGGTAACAATTTTTTCAGGAAAAATGGGGATATTACTGTAATGAAAGCTCATTAGGGGTCAAGAGTGTGATCATGGCAGCCAGAAAGCAACTGCAATCTCCAACTGCATTAGGAGAGATGCTGTGTCTGTGCTCAGGGGACTCTCCAGCCCTCAGTGCTGCTCAGACCATATTGTGTTCAGTTCTGTGTTGTACATAATAAGAAGGACATTAATGAACTGGACAGCAGCCAGAGGAGCAAAGCCAAGAGGACAAAACTCTTGCTTGAGTCTGTGCCATTTAAGGACCAGCTGAAGGGACTGATGAGACTCGTTCTGGGCAGGGAAGACATTGGGAAAGGAAACAACATCACTATTGTGATTTTTGAAGGACAGTTTAATAGTCCAAAATTTGCCTGGGAGAAACTCTGAATCTAGTTTCACTACAAATGAAGCAAGTTGATGATTATTCCTAATGACCTCCACTCAGAAGCTGATGACTCTAGCCTTATAACAGGGCATCCCCATTGGAAGACCGTTAGCTCTCTCAGCACCCCGTATGCCAGCAGCACATTTATGTCTTGGTCAATAAACAACAAAGCTAAGGCCATCGCCCAGGACAGGACAAGCCATCTCTCTCTCTCTGTCTCTCTGTCTCTCTGTCTCTGTCTCTCTCTGTCTCTCTCTGTCTCTCTCTCTCTGTCTCTCTCTGTCTCTCTCTCTCTGTCTCTCTCTGTCTCTCTGTCTCTCTGTCTCTGTCTCTCTCTGTCTCTCTCTGTCTCTCTCTCTCTGTCTCTCTCT
>NW_027186299.1:2469045-2479268 GCF_028583685.1 Petaurus breviceps papuanus
TCTCTCTCTCTCTCTCTCTCTCTCTCTCTCTCTCTCTCACTCACTCAGAACTGGCAGAAGCTTAAGGACTTTCATTTCCAAAGAATTTTGAGGGGACAAAGTATTTTCTTCACAACAGCTCTGGGGAATATGATCTGCAAGGATTTGAATCCCCATTTTCTCAATGAAGACTGAAAGTTGAGGTGTCTCAGGCAGGTTTTTGCCTCTAAGTCTAATACTCTTCTTGTCATATGATAGCAGGGAGATTGATCTGCAATATGGGGAGAACATTGTCTCTCCTTAATTTGGGGAACACTTTGTCTGGCAGTCAGCGTAACACAGAAGAACAGAATCATGGAGTCTCAGAGTTGACTGCAACCTTAGTTGTGCCAAGTAGCCCAACTTGGACCTGAAATGAGAGCTCATCTCCTCTCTGAACAGGGATTATTGTTGCAAAGGCTATTTGCTCCTTGCATTAAGCAAAACCCTGCCCCTCTGCCATCCACTGCTCCTGGTTTTACCCTCTGAAGCCAAGCTGAACAATAAAAATTGGAGACCCCATTCTGTGACCCTAGAATGAAAAGATCAAAGAAGAACCATTTCTCAGGGGTCGTGTGGGCTTGATGGGAGAAGAAACCATGGTCCTCCACGACATACATGTCACTGAGTTCTAAGTGTGAGGGAGTCACCTCCTTCCCCCAAATGCAAAGGTACCATAGAAAGGGGTAGAGCTAACTCGGCTTTTGAAGATGCCTCCAATTCCAGATACACAGCCATTGGATAAAGGCTCTTCCCAATGATGTTGCAGGACAAGTGTAGCCAATTAAAAGATGTCCACACATATACTTCCCTCCAAGATCATCATGGCTTTCCAGGAAGCACCTTCCTAGTGTCCTGCACTTGAAGATGTCAATTTATAAAGCAGATGGGTCTGACCATGTGCCAGATCCCCATTACATACAGATTCAGAGAATGAATTGGGGAAAAGTCAAGCGACTTGTATGGCTCCTAGCGAGCTGAGGTATGATTCAGACTGAAGCCTTCCTGACTCCCAGGTGAGCCTTTCCTCTGCCATGCCACTCAGGACTCACCTTTATTTATCTCAATTCTGGATGTTAAATTAAGCTTAATGTAGCTTCAGATTGCATTGATATTTTAAGAAAATGAAGTAATTTGCTAGGTAACAGTCTTCTATTCAAAGAAGAATGATGAATATGAGGTAATAAGCTGTACCATTCCCAGAAGCAGTGCACCTCATAAACACAAGCAGACACGTTGGCTGGCATGTGTGAATGTGTAAGACCTAAAGGAGGAACATCTTGGGGATGGAGGGATTTGATTAGGACAAGGGTGGTGCTCCTATTTGACAGAATGACTTCCTCTACAGTCATGGTGGCCTTCTTCATTGTCTCACTGCACTGTAGGCATGAGAAGCCAAGCTACCTGTGATGAATGGAATCACAGTCAACTAGTAGCGCTTATACCTGGAGCAAAAGGAGTTCCTCAAGGCTCCCTCCCATGGCAGTCACATAGCTCCCAGCCCAGCCCGCTAGGAAGCTTCCTAGGACTCCAGGCCTTCCAAGCAGCCCTCGTGTCTTCATTTCCATCACATTTATTGCCATCTTCCCCACACTCATCAACATCACCACCTTCATCACCATCAAGGACCCAATTCTAATGCTTTCTCCTCCTGACATCCTCCTTGGTCTCAACTGGAGAAAGAGAACCTGAACATTTCTCCCAGTTCTGTTCTCTGTTCTCTTCTGGCTTCATCACATTCTGGATAGCACTGAGCTTTGTGTACATCAGTCCCTTCTGTTATATGGCAAGGTCCTTGAAGGTGGCTATTGTGTATCATTGTGTCCTTGTGTCTCCAGGATTGAAAGGCAGAGAGTGGGCACAGTGGATAAAAGGCTATCCTCGGAGACAGAGATCTGGGCTCAAGTCCCTTATCTGATGCATACACATGTGTGATCCTGAATAAACTGGTTAATCTTTCAGGTACTTGAGGCAAACCTCCAAAATTATTAATTGCATAGAAAGCATCTGCCTCTGTTGGCCTCTATGTGGGTCAGACCACACCAAGCACAGAGACCCCTACCTGTATTTCTAGGTGACAAAAGGGGCAGGCAGGAAAGTATACCTGGAAATCAGCACCTTCACTATGAGCAGTGGATCAGGAACCAGGAGCCCTGGGTTCAAGTCCTAACAATACTCCATCTCTGCTCATGTGGTGCTGGAAAGACCCCCTAACCTGGCTTAGCTTCACTTTCTGTTTTCTCTAAATTGAAAGGGCTGGATTTTGTGGTCTCCAAGGCTCCTCTGAACCCTAAATCCTGGGATGCTCTGGGTCTTTCAAATGACTCTTGGCTTTAATCTCAGAGCATGGACACTCATGGGCAGGCTCCAAGCCTCTGCGGGGATTCTCCCAGTGAGCAGGAATCTTTATGGGTGAGGTGTATGTGCATGTGTGTGTGTCTGTGGTGTGTGTGTATGGTGTGTGTGGTGTGAATGTGTATGTGGTGTGTGAGTATGTGGTGAGCTGTGTGTGGTGTGTGAGTGTGTGTGGTGTGAGAGTGTGTGTGGTGTGTGTATTGTGTACATGCATGTGTACTGTGTGTCTGTGTGTGTGGTATGTCTGTGTGAGTGTGTGTGTATACTGTGTGTCTGGGTGTGGCATGTGCATGGGTGCAGTGAGGGTATTTGTGCGTGTGTATTGCCAGTTTCTCTTAGCTGACCCTTTGGAGATTGGTTCATCCTTTGAGATCTCTGGGGGAAGCTCCAGCCCAGTGATGGCTCTTAGTGGGACTGAGCAGGGCACTCTCCTGGGGAGCCAGGGAAGCCCTGGTTGCTGCTATGAGGTGAGCTCTGCTGCCCCCTGCTGGAGCTTCCCCTCCCGAGCTTCCCTTCCCGAGCTTCCCCTCCCGGAGCTTCCCCTCCTGGAGCTTCCCCTGTTCTCGCGCTCTCTGGGATTCCTGACGCTCACAGAGGTACCAGGTGGATTCCTGGTTGCAGCTCCTGTCTTAGCCAGGTGTGTGCTCTGAGAAAAGCCCCTTCCTGCTCTGGGCATCAAATCTGACTCACCAAAAAGAGGCGGTGGGATGACAAGTTCTCTAAGGAAGTGAGTTTAAGTTTTTTTTTTTTTTTTCAGACACTCAGTCCTATCAAGCTAAAAAAAAAGCCTTAACTCCCAACATGCATTTGTTTGCTCATTAATCTGCCTGCCTCCTTATTTCTTCATAAATGTCATGCAAACCTCACTGTGTTCACATATTCTGTCATAAAACACAAGAACAGAAATAAAAATGATGAGATAAAGATATAAAAAATAATATTTGGGGTGTTTACTTGTATGAATTGTCCGAAAGCTTCACATTCTCATTTAATTATTATTATCAATAATGACATCGAAATGGGAGCAACAGAATTGAATAGACACAGATTTGGGGGACATCTGGATTTGACACTTTGCAATCCACTGAGTCACAGGTCTGATTCTAAGTTCACTTTCTTCCATTTTTGAGTTTTCATGACTCTTGTGGCTCAAATGGGCAGGACTGATCAGCAATAGTCACAGAATCCACAAAAGGAAATTAGAAGCAATAGACTGACTAGTAGGTGGAAGGGAATTGTTTTACTCTCCAACTCAAAACACTCATTTTTCTCCCTACTCTGAAAAAAAAAAAAAAGATACCAGTGAAAACAATGTCCTTAGTTCCTGGCAACCCTGCCCTTTTACAGGAGACCTGGGAGGGATTCCTCAGAATTGCAGGTAGACACTGGAACACATGCATTTCCATCCTGCTCTCCTGGAGCTGGCAGGTAAAGGAGAGCCACCAGGTGTATGGCATTGGGGATGGGGCAGCTTGGGGGAGGGGAAAGAGAAGGTGACCTGGGGGGTGGGGAGCACACAAACACTGCTATCCCCACCAAACTTGCAGATCCCACACCTTTATCAGTATACAATTTATAAACAAAGTAAATAGATGAAAAATAGCTAAGCTGAGGGGGTGCAGCTAAGATGGCAGAACAGAAGCAATAACTTTTTGAAGTTCCTCCATGAATTCTGTCACTAAATTTGAGGAGTGAATCTGAATGGATTTTAGAGTGACAAAATCCATTGGGAGATGGAGCATGGCAGAATCCAGATCAGGAAAGTGCCCACATGAGTCTGGGCAAGGGGAGTGCAGGGCAGGGGGAGCACGGGGCAGGGGGAGCACAGAGCATGTGGGGGTGCACCTGCACAGACCACTCCTTCCCCCCCCCCCAGGTTACTCTGTGAGTTTCAGTATAACTCAGGGGAAATACTGACAATCCTGACCTTGGCCTCAGTCTAGACACCCAGAGGCTACAGCACACAAAGTCAATAAGCAGGTGCTCATCTCGCAGCCTAAGAAAAATTAGCTAAGCTGAGGGGTAGATAGGTAGAGAGATGACAATAGGTATGTAGGTAGATAGACAAATAGACGGATGCATTAGTAAATAAGTAAAGATATTTTGGTAGTTTTTGGCCAACAGCCCCCTTGGAGCAGGAGAAAGAGGAGAGGGCAGTTGGTTAGAAAAGGCAAGTTACAAAAATTGGGAAGAAAATATAAAACTTTGCTGATCAAAGAGAAAATAACAATCATGTCTCTTTAAGGTTTTCCAAAAATTTTGACATGATCATCTCCTTTGTGAGTAAGAAGTTGGGTGTGGGGGCGGTGAGGTGGTGCAGTGAATAGAGCACCGGCCCTGGAGTCAAGAGGACCTGAGTTCAAATCCGGCCTCAGACACTTAACACTTCCTAGCTGTGTGACTTTGGTCAAGTCACTTAACCCCAATTGCCCTGCCTTCCCCCTCCAAAAATAAAAGAGAATTTGGGTGTGATTGTTAAGGTGTGAAAGGATGCTTTGGAGTTGCTCATTGCGATGTTAAATTATTAATGATGTGCTTAAGACAGGGGAAAGAAAAAGCTGGCCCCAGTCATTATCAAAGAGTAATCTGGTCCAGCTGTTCCTTGGATGAGCTGCTAGCTAAAAATAAATACATAAATAAAAAACAAAATCCAAAAAACCTGAGCTGGAGGATCTCTCAGGGTAAGTCCTGAGAAACGCTCCCTCAATGGCTCCTTGACAATCTCTGGGGATCCAGCTGATCTATGCAAATGGGAGTTGGGAGGGTAGCTAAGAGAGCCTACCTGCTGTACTCCTCACCAGGACCTGGGAGGCAGGTACTCTTATTATCCATACTTTACAGATGAGGAAACTGAGGCTTGTAAGTGTCCAACGCCTTCTGGATTCGAAGTCGGGCATTTCTGAGTCCAGGTTCACATTCTATTTTTTGATGTTTTCTTTTGCTTCATGATTATTTCTGGTTTCTCTAGTTCATATTCATAATAATAATACTAATCAAGTGTTTCCATGCATTTTCCGAGAGGCTTACAAAGTGAATCCACAGGACTTGAAAATGAAACAGAAGAGGGAGGAGAGAATTCGGTCTCTGCTTGTCCTCAAACAGAAAGCAGAGAGAGGCGCTATTATCAATGGAGAATGGCAAGTGAGAAACACAGAGGATCCCAAGCGACAAAAGCAAAGGAGGAGAAAGGCAGTCTAGCTCCTGCTGAGACTCGGTGGGGTGAGCCCCAGGACTGCACCCTGGCTCTGTGAGGATGGACGTGGAAAGCAAAGAAAAAGGGAAGAGGGACTGAGAGGGAAGCCTGTGCTTCCAGGAGAGGAGGACCAAAGCACATCAGACCAGGTGGCTGAAGATACTGGTCAGTGCACAGTTTATCACCCACACATTTCTAGGGTTTCATGCATAGGCTAATGCAGAATTTGAAAATGCAAACAGAATCTCTTTTTCAGCCACCATTACTGAGTGTCGGTGGGTTTTAATAAATAACCATGCAGCATGAGGTGTTTACAAGACCTAGTTTGGTGGAGGAGGGTGGCGAGTTAGGGTGGGGGTGGTTGAGGGCTCTGAGAAACCACTCAGTGAAGAAGAATTTATTAAGCACCTACTACATGCCAGACACTGTGCTGGGGAGGCAAGGGACAAAAGACAGTCCCTGTAGTCAAGGGGCTCGAGATCTATGGGGGAGAAAACAGTTGTTCTCTATGGCTGTCAGAGGGCTAGGGAAGGAGGTATGTGTGTTTGTATGTGAGCGTGTGTGAATGTGTGTGTGTGATTAAGTGCCAAGGAAACTTTGAAGTCTCCCATGCAGAACTTGAGGCCTTTAGTTGAGTATATGAATCAACATATGGTTATGAAATACATTATCAGGATGCTAGCATTAATAATAGCTCTCATTTCACCTTGGATTTTCACCATAGCCCAGTGAGATAAGCAGTATCCCCATGTTATAGATGAAGATGGTGAGGCAATGTTCAATCCTGTCTCACTCTTCATGACCCCATTTGGGGTTCTCTTGGCAAAGGTAATGGACTGGTTTGCCTTTTTCTTTTCTAATTCATTTTACAGATGAGGAAACTGAGGCAAATAGGGTGAAGTGACTTGCCCAGGGTCACACAGCTGGAGAGTGTCTTAGGCTGGGTTTTAACTTGGTCCTTCTTCACTCCCTGTCTAAGACTCTGCCATGTCATGTATCCACAATTTTTATTTTAATTGTGTTAGCCTCCTCTCTGGCTGGATCCTTGGATTTCAGCCTAGTTATCTATAGTTCTTGTGATTTGGGGAGAGTGTTTGCTTTACAAACCTCACTTATTACTCCTAACTCAAATGTAGCAATGTTTAAAACCACTTGCCCTCCACCCTCTCCACCACCTCTTCCCAGGATGACCAGGAAGAGGCCATGTAGGAGGGCAGAAGGTAGGCTATGGGTCTTCAAGCAGACAGCCCTTTGACCTGGTCTGCTTTGCTCAAAGAGGGACTGTCAGTCTCCTGCCAGTAATTCATTCCTCCATTTTATTCTTGCCTGGGACTTGGACCTGAAAGCCTGGATTCCCTGGCCCGCCATTCCATCAAAATCTTTCCATGTAGACAGGCTTGTAGGGATGGCTGAAGACTAGGAGGTGCAGCCTGATGCAGTGAGGTGACTTTGGAATTGCTCACTGCCCTCCCACCCCGAGCACTGCCACTATAGCCTGAGCAGGAGAGAAGGAGGAGCTGACCCCCAAAGTCTGTGGTGGTTGCAGCTGGGGTCCAAGCATGGCAGGCTCAGAAGACAAGAAGAGGCTTAACAGAGTAATCTTAGGTGGAAGGAGACAAATGGGCTGCCCACCTCCATGAAACCTTCAGCCCCACATTTTCTTGAATGGTGTACTGGCCCCTTCCTTCCTCCAGAACTAGGTCCCCTTCTTGCCTCCTTCCTCTCTTCCCAAGATTAATGGGAAAATTCACATTTGGAATTGTCCACTTACATAAAGCAAGGACTGTCTGCATATGTATAAAAAATGCAGACATATATGTGTATGTGTGTGTATTTGTGATAGATAAGTGATAGCCTACCTTACTACAGGCTCCAGGTGGTAGAAGAATGAGTAGGCAGAGATGATTATAACTTTGGCACTGCCAAATGACACATGAGACATGTTGAAAAATGCCCACATTTATCACCAGTGGCAAGGCTCATTTTATGCAGTAAGGATCTGCCTGTACTAAAACCTGGAATTTGGATGGAGAGGAGAGAACTGATGATTCCAAGGCTCAGGATGACAGCTTAGGAGATCAGCAAGGTGGGGATTCCTCTATGTAGACCCATCTTCAGATCCTCTGTGAGAGATTCCAGCAACACCAAGTGACCCTGTTTATGATCTTAATCTAAAAATCACGCTGCACTCATAGCTCCTAACTGAAAAGATGGCATTTCCCGTGAGTTTCCCAAAGTCTACAAGGTTATTGGATGGCATGCAGTCAATCCTCAACATTCACTCTTAACTTTCATGACTTTTAGCATTTGTGTGATTTTATTCATAACTTCATTTTCACTTTCAAATTGGCAACCTCCCACTTTCATGGCTTAAGGGCAGTAGAGGAAGAAAGCTAGTCCTGATGAGGTGAACTTTGGGGGGCAGCTGGTTTCCAACTGGCCCTTCACAGGGCTTTCACCTCATAGCTATAAGGAACTCTCCTTGCATTCATTTTCATTGTTTGTCTTTAAAACTCAAGTTTGGAGTTTCAGGTGTGCCCCCAAAGTGTAGTACAAGTCATTTGAGCTCTAAGCCCACATGTGCGAAGTCAATGATGAAGTTTAGTGAGAAAATAAAGGTGTTAAATAAACTTTCTTCCAGAATGTCTGCAGCCACTGCTAGCTGGGAGAACCTTAAGAATCGCAAACATCATGAAGCAGACATCACTGATGGATTATTTCAAGCTGGTGCATCCTTCACTATGTCCAATGCCATCCACCAGCCATGAAGGACAGAGTCTTGAAGATGATGTTGAGATGTCACCCGTCTTGGCATCTTCCAAAAGCAGTGACTCAAGACCCAGAAATATCTCCCTGGATTTTCAGATGACAATCAAGGTAGAGAGGTTTGTAGCAGTGTAGTGTGTAATATGATACCCTTACATAGTCATTTGATGTGTTAGAAGGTAAAATTCTGGTGTAAAATGTTTTAGTTTAAAGATTTTTTTGCTGTACAATACTTATGGTGCTATGGATTTCATGAGTTATTATTGTAAGAAATCATTTTTTTTAAAATTAAGTTGTTATAAAAGATCACAGAAATCTAGGGAATTATTAGTGAGAAAAAATGTTGCACATGTTACCAATTTTATTTTGTGTACTATATTTTATGGTTACTTTTTTAGTAAAAGTGCATATTATTAGTATTAATGTTTTATTATAAAGAATTGCTTGCCAAAAGTATATTTTCAGCAATCTCTAGTGAAAGATTATCATTTTTGGTGGTCATAGGAACCTAACCTCCTATTTCCCATAGGCTCAATGTATAAACATTTGTGCTTCTTACTTTCATTTGATTTTCCAGGAATATTACCCCCATGAAAGTTTAAAATTGTATATCCATCAAGCTCTGTTTCTTAGATTCACATTATATCTCTTTTTGGAAAAACCTGCGTGCCATCAGTGATGACACCAGAAATGTTTTGATTAAGAAATAGCCACAATGGGAAAACAAATGAATATAGAAACCAATACCAAGACAAATGGAGTCCCAGAATATAGGAAACTATGAAAAGATACACTTTAGGTTAATTAAAATAACACAACATTTTTTAGTTTTAGAATTCATCTTCGGACCTCTCCCTGACCAGGGATGGAGTTTAGAAATAAAGAAGGTTTTTAAAAATTAGTTAATTTTCAGGCTATTCTAGGATTTAGTCCCATATACATAGAGAATCTGGGGCCATCCTCATCACTTACAAAGGCAGTAGAAGTGTGAGTCACTAAAAAGAATGTGAATGACTGGATCCCTGCAAAAATAGAGGGATTATTCACTTCCTCACCATCAGCTTACCTACCCAGGAGAATGAAAAAGGAAGGAAGGAAGGAAGGAAGGAAGGAAAGACGAAGAAGGAAAGGAAGGGAGGGAGGGAGAGAGAAAAGGAGGAAGAAATAAGGGAGAGAAGAAAAAAGGAGGAAAGGAGGGAAACAAATAACGCAGGGAGAAAACATTTATTAAACACCTACTATATGCCAATCACTGTGCTAAGCATTTTAATCATTGCTAACATTTATATGACACTTACTATATGTCAGGAACTGTGCTAAACACTTTATAAACATTATCTTATTTGATTCTCACAACAGCCCTGGGAGGTGAGTGCTATTATTATTCCCATTTTGCAGTTAAAGTAACTGAGGCAGACAGAGGTTAAGTTAGGTGAGCTGTCCAGGGTCACACAGCTAGCAAGCATGTTAGGCTGGATTTGAACGTAGATCTTTTCTGACTCCAGGCCCAGAGCTCTCCACTGTACCACCTGAGTGAAGAAACCTCTACATTGAGAGCCTTTTCTTTTGGATCGTGGCTTCCTGGCCAGGCCATCATTTCACGAGGGTGTCCAGCCATGTTACCTCATTCCTGGCTCAGTTCCCTCTCTGTTTTGCCCCTGTATTTATCCTACTTCACCTTGCTGCCATTTCAAATCTGCTTTATGTCTGGTCTTTTTTCATTAGAATGTGAGCAGCTGAAGGTTATCTTGTTTGTGTATATTTGTGTTTCCAGTACTTATTCCAGTACTTGCCACATAGTAAACACTTAGCAAATGTTCTATCCACCCATTCACCCATCCATCCATCCATCCATCCATCCATCCATCCATCCATCCATCCATCCATCCAT
>NW_027186299.1:2479278-2546932 GCF_028583685.1 Petaurus breviceps papuanus
CATCCATCCATCCATCCATCCATCCATCCATCCATCCATCCATCCATTCTTCCAAGTTTCAGACAAAATATCACGTCTAAATGTTCCTCTTGGTAACTTCTACCCACTGTTCCTTGTTCTTCCCCTCTGGGGTCAGAAAAAGAAAAGGTCATCCTGCTTTCATCCTTTCTTCACAAAGAGAGAGCTATCAAAGACTCGCCCCTGAGACTTCTCTTTCCAAGCTACGTGTCCAAGTTTCTTCAAAGCTTTTCACAGTATGAGCTCAGGGCCATTCACCTATAGCTCCATTCCCATGAACACTGTCTAATTGTCATTGTTCTTCTCAAAATGGGGGCCCAAGAACTAAAAACAACTCCACACATGGATTCTGAGGAGGGCAGAAGATGGTGGCACAATCACCTCCCTGTCCCAGAAACTCTGACTCTCTTGATGGGAACTGGGATCTCATTAGCTTTCAAGGCTGCCATAACCCCTAGCGGAATCATCTCAAGGTTGGAGTTCACTAAAACCCTTTCATCTTTTCTTTTTTGCTTTTTTGGAGGGCAATTGGGGTTAAGTGACTTGCCCAAGGTCACACAGCTAATTTTTGTGTGAGATGTCTGAGGCCACATCTGAACCCAGGTCCTCCTAACTCCAGGGCTGGTGCTCTATTCACTGCACCTCCTAGCAGCCCCCTCATCTTTTTTTATATTAATTGCTGCTATTTAACCCAAGTACAAGACTTTATATTTATCCCCATTGAATGTTGTATATCATTAAATGCAGTCCAGTGTTCTGTTTGTTCTTTCAAGAACTAATCTCAGTTTTCCTATTTGGTTTTCTGTTAAAGGTCTTTCATGCCTAGGAAAATCATTTGAATTTTATTGAGAGGAAATAGGGAGCCACTGAAGGTTTTTGAGCATAGGAGTAACATGACTAATTAAATGATTTAGGAATAGTGGTAGTGTAGGAATTGCTTGCATGTGTATGTGCATGCTCATGCACGCACACACACATACACACTCCCACCCACACACACAACCTTTCCACCCTCCTTAAGTCTACCTCATAGAGTCCTCACTCCCTTTAACATGTAGTTTCAGAGAGGTCTTCAGTAGGAAAGCCTTTGCTGGTCCCCGTAATAGCTATTGCCCTTCTTCCAAACTACTATTTTTAAATACTTTGTACACATTTGTAGTTATCAAATTGATATTTATGCGTTAAGTGTGCATACTTTTTTTCCTCTCTCATTCAACTGTAACCTCTTTGTGGGCAGGACTTACTTCATTCTTTATACTTGTATCTTCAGTGCCCGGAACAGAATCTGGTACATGGGAGATGTTTATTCAAAGCTGGATGATCAACACACAAATCAGAGCACGGAGGAGGTGGAGAGTAGAAGACCTGCCTTTAGCCAGTGGTTCTGAGGGACAGTGCCCATATGTCTGCAGGTGAAATAGGAAGGGAGAGAAGGTAGAAGACATGCTATAAAGGCCAAGTCAATTGGGTCTGCTGCTGACAAATTGGCTATGATAGATGAGGGAGGAATACTCAGGGATACACCCCAAAGAATGAACAGGAGAAACAAGGGACCAGGGATCTCAGGACAGAGGTAGAGATGTTAGGAAGACGAGGTGACAAAAACTGAAAGACAGTGAAGATTTTGGGGAGGTGATCTCTGGGGTTCTGTATGCTCAGATAAATTCATGAGAAATGATAGCCATTTTAATCAATTCAATGATATTTTAAGTAACCAATTCAGTTAACTTGCCACTAGAGGGGAGTGTTAGTTCATGCACAGGTAGGTCTCCAGCTCAACTGGCTTAGGAGAAAATGCACAAGTAGGTCTCCAGCTGAACTGGTTTAGGAGAAAACAGGGATTAAGCATTTAGGGTGAAGGGATTATGCCCGCTGGAGGTGGTTAGCTGGTGAGGGCCACAGGGTGGGGCTCTGATAGAGGCTTTGTGGGTAGAGTAGCCCACCCTTCCCTATGCATTTTGGTGCTGTCTCCTCTGAACTGGACCCCCCCACCCTCCCCCAATGCTCATTCTCTTTCAATACGACTGTAAGAATCCAACAAGCTTTTAGATAGATAGAGCTACCTGGCTAGAAATGAATATACATACAGATACAGCTAGTTATGTAGCTGTCTCAATAGCTCTATATCCACACACTACCTATCTGCCTGCCATGGCTATTGTGATATCAAATGGGCAGCTCACATCAATCTATATATTTAGATAGATGGATAGTTAAAAATATCTCAGTAGATATGTCATCTATCTATCTATCTATCAGTCTATCTATCTATCATCTATCTATCCATCCATCCATCTATCTATTTATCTCTATGTATCCAAAAGCATGAATCTATCTCAATGTAAGCTGCCAGTTTGATATCACAATAGCCATGACAGGCAGCTAGGGTGGTTTCATGGACAGAGCACTGAATTAAATCTATGAGAACTGAGTGTGAATCCTGCCTCAGACCCTAACCATATTATTGTCCTAGACAAACCTCTTTGCCTTGGTTTCCTCAACTGTTAAATTTGGATAATAACACAACTCATATGGTTGCTGTGAGGACAGGATGAACTCATGCTTGTAAAATGCTTTGGAAACCTGTGAGTGCTTTAGAAATCCAGACTGCTATTATTAAAACATTGGATGAATGTAGCTGGTTGACTTTACAAAATGACAAGATGGAGAAAAAAGATGAGATCTGAAGGAAATGATGTGCAGAGGGATTTTCCTAGTCATGAGAGCACTGGGAGCTCAGTGGCTCAGGAAACCAACTTTGTTTGCTATTGTCATATGGAGCCTGCGTTTAGGAGGCTATGTGGTGTAGTGGAGAGAACCCTGACCCAGGAGGCAGAAAGTCAGGGTTCTAGTCCTGTCTGGGCACTAGTTATGTGTGCAAGCTTGGCTAAGACATTTATTCTGTCTGAGGCCCCAGTTACTTTCTCAATAATATGAGGAGGGTAGATGATCTGAATGATGAAGGAAGCTTCCCACCTTTCACTAATGAACTGGAAGTGTAGATTGAGCTGTGCATTTACAGTCGTGGTCAAGTTGTTCATGTGTTCTGCTTGACTAGAGTAACACAGGATCACAGATAAGGGAGTGGGATGAAATTTGTGGCCCTCTCTACCAGCTGATGTTGTCACACAATATGGTCACACATTTTAATATAAACAAGAGGTGATATCTTCTGATCTCTATATGAAACTCAAACCCCTCTGAATCAAGAAAGAAACAATGGGTTTGTTGAGAAAACAAAGTAACTACAATCTTCCTGTGGACATCATGTATTTGAGGCAGTGTGTACCCCGGGTTTGTGGAGAAAATGTTTTGTAACTGTCATTCTTCATCTGCCATTTTCATAAATGTCTTTTCTTTTTTAAAAAAAAATATTTATTTTTAGTTTTCAACATTCATTTCCACAAGATTTTGAGCTACAATTTTTTTCTCCCCATCTTTCCCCTACCCCACCACAAAATAGCAAGCCTACTGAATACCCCTTCCCCCAGTCTTTTCTCTCTTATATCCTCCCCCATCACCCACCAAACTTTCTAGTAGGGCAAAATGGATTTCTATACCTTGGTGACTATATATCTTCTTTCCCAGTTGCATGTAAAAAATGATTTTTAAAAACATTTGTTTTTAAAACTTTGGATTCCAGATTTTTTCCCTTCTTCCCTCCTTACCCACCACCACTGAGAATGTAAGCAATTCAGTATAGGTTGTACATGTGTAGTTACCGAAATCATTTCTATAGTAATTATATTGCGAAAGACTAACTATATTTCCCTCCATACTATCCCACCCCCCCACTTACTAAATTTTCTCCTTTGACCCTATCCCTTCTCAAAAATGTTTGCTTCTAACTACCCTCTCCCTGAATCTGCCTTCCATGCTATCATCACCCCTCTTTTTCCCTTCCTCCCTACTTTCCTATAGGGTAAGATAATCAATTGAATGTGTATGTTATTCCCTCCTTAAGCCAAATTAAATGAGAATAAGTTTGTCCCATTCCCTTTCATTTCTTGCTCCATTGTAACAGTTTTCTCTTGCCTCTTTTATATGACATAATTTACCCTTCTCCCAATTATTTTCTCTCACCTCTTAATTTTATTTTTAGATATCATCCCTTCATATTCAACTCATCCTGTGCCCTCTGGCTATGTATACATGAACATGCATATGTCCACATTCACATGTAGATTTATATACACATACACACTCCTACACATGCATACATACACACATATTCCCTTCAACTATCCTCATACTGAGAAAAGTCTTATGAGTTACAACTATCATTTTTCCATGTAGGAATGTAAATAGTTAAATTTAATAAGTTCCTTATGATTTCTTTTTCCTGTTTACCTTCTCATGCTTCTCTTACTTCTTGTATTTGAAAGTCAGATTTTCTCTTCAGCTCTGATCTTTTCATCACGAATGCTTGAAAATCCTCTGTTTCATTGAATTACCATATTTTACTCTGAAGCATTGTTCTCAGTTTTGCTGGGTAGGTGATTCTTGGTTCTAGTCCTAGCTCCTTTGACCTCCGGAATATCGTGTTCCAAGCCCTCTGATCCCTTAATGTAGAAGCTGATTGGTCATGTGTTATGCTGATTGTGTTTCCACAATATTAAAATTGTTTTTTCCTGACTGCTTGCAGTATTTTCTCTTTGGCCTGGGAACTCTGGAATTTGATTATAACATTCCTAAGAGTTTTCTTTTGGGGATCTTTTTCAAGAGGCAATTGGTGAATTCTTTCAATTTCTATTTTGCTCTCTGGTTCTAGAATATCAGGGTGATTTTCCTTGAGATTTTCTTGAAATATTGTGTCTAGGCTCTTTTTTTGATCATGGCTTTCAGGTAGTCCAATAATTTTTAAATTATCTCTTCTGGACCTATTTTCCAGGTCAGTGGTTTTTCCAATGAGATATTTCACATTGCCTTCCATTTTTTCATTTGTTTGGATGTGTTTAATAGTATCTTGATTTCTCATAAAGTCATTAGCTCACAATTGCTCCAATCTAATTTTAAAGGAGTTATTATCTTCAATGAGTTTTTGAAATTCCTTTTCCATCTGGAAAATTTGGATTTTTAGGGCATTCTTCTCCTCACTGGCTTTTTGGGCCTCTTTTGCCATTTGAGTTATTCCATTTTTTAAGGTGTTATTTTATTCAGTGAATTTTTAGATCTCCTTTAGCAGACTGTTGACTCTTTTTTATGTTTTTCTTGCATCATTCTTATTTCTCTTCCCAATTTTTCCTTGAGTTTTCATACTTGATTTTCTAAATACTTCTTGAGCTCCTCCATGGCCTGTAACCAATTCATACTTTTCTTGGATGCTTTTAATAAAGGAGTTCTGATTTGGCAGTCTTTCTCCCACTCCATGCCTTGATCCTTTTTGTCCCCAAAAAAGTATTCTATGGTCTGTTTTTGCTTCCTGTGCTTGTGCATATTGGCAGCCAATTACTTGACTTTTGAGCTCTTTGCCATGGTAGAACTCCTGAGGCAGCCATGCTGAAGGGCTGCACAGCCACCATGCCTCTGCTTCTTCTCACCCCAGGGCAGAGGCTGGACTTTTCTCTTTCATTTCCCCCACCTCCCCCCACCCCATTCCAGCAGAGTTCCACACTGACCTTTTACTTTGTGTTTGGTGTTTATGGTTTGAGAAGTCTGGAGGCCACCACAGCTGCTGGTGATTCACTCTCCTGAAGTCTGCTCTGGCAGCTACTGGTCAGGGCCACCCTAGGACTGGAACCATGTGGCTCATGCTGGACTGTGCTTGGCTCCCAGCTTGATGTGATAGACCTTTCCTGTTGTCCTTCCAGGCTTCCTTCAGTGGGAGCTTTGTTTCTCTCTGTTGCTTTGTGGGTTCTATATCTCTAAAGCTTGTTTAGAGCCATTTTTTTCATGTATTGGAAGTGATTGGAGTTAGAGCTCACTCCACGGTTGTGCTTCTACTTCTACCATCTTGGCTCCCCAGTCTTCATAAATTAATTCTATACTTAAAACTAACTTTATACAGAATTTAAGCATTTTTTTTCTACTTAAATGGATATTAGGCCAAGTTTCTAACTGGGTAATTCACAAACCCCAAAACACCTTAACAAGCTAATACTGCCCCATAGGGAGAAATAGCCATAAATGCCTTTTCTAAGAGTTAATTGAACCTCCAGGAAACATAATGGTGGGAGCTTCTGTTAGGGGTTCAGACCATAGGATTATCCCTAGAACTTGATAGTAAGTTTCTGATCTTGTATCTAAAATTCTATCATAGCTTCATAAGTGGTGTTTTGGCATTCATTGTCCTCCCTTATCCACCCCATTTTGCTCTTAACTGCCAGAATAATCTTCCTGATTCATAAGTCTGACCAGCTCACTTCCTTAGTCAAACACTTTTAGTGGCTTCCCATTCTTATTGAATAAAGTGCCTATTTCTTTGCCTGCTATTTAATGCCTCTGCCCCTTATGATCTTATTCCTAATTATCTTTACAATAATTTCATGCAAGACCCTCTCACAAATCTTGCATTATATCTAAATTTAGCTGTTACACGGAGCTAATCTTTTATTTCCTGACTGTGTATTTTCACAGGGTATTTCCCATGCCTGAATTTATTCTCTTTCCTAATTTCTATTCCTCACAATCCTTGTGTTTGTTTCAGACTGAGCTTAGGCATCATCTCCTCCATACAGTCTTTCACACAGCCCTTAGCATCCTTTCCTCCCTTGATGTCCCTTGCATTAATGCTATTTCTTTCCCAACACAAGAAAGTAAGCACCCAAAAGCTCACATGATCTTGAAATATTTTACCATTTTTACTACTTCCACAATTCTTCAGCTTATAGAAATCTTACTTTCACTAATCATAATATTCTAGATGTAGGCTGACCAGGTGAGAGGAGAGCATTACTGTCATCTCCCCTACGCTGGATGGAAGTACAACAGTTCATAGGAGACACAACCCAAGAAAGGAATCATTAGGAAAAACTGCTGACCTCAGATGTCTATATAAATGCCCCAAATGTCAGAAAGAAGTGAAAAAAGCTCAAGGTTCCAATACAAGGAGGTAAATTTGAACACATGGGTATCACTGAGGATTTATCAGGGATAAGCCATGAAGTAAATATGCCTTTGGAAGAGTATATTCTAGTTCAAAGGACTAGAAAAAATGAATACATTTTTTAAAATGTATATTCATGTGAGGAAAGCCAGGAACCAGTTTCAGGAAGTATGGTGAACAGCATTTGGGTTAATATCAATGAATGGAGAAACATAAGGGATTTTCTCATCAGCATATGTGACAGACCACACTATGGAAAGAAGAAATAGATGCAAAGTTTGAGAAACAGATCATACGCCTGGTACAGAGACATGACTTAGTAGTGATGGAGGATTTTAAGCATTCAGATAGCCACAAATGGCAGTGTCCTTAACAGTAACAGGGAAGGTGGGAAGAGAGGAGCATTTAGGGGGAAGATAAGGAGTTCTATTTCAGACATATTGAGTTTGAGATGCCTGTAAGCAATCCAGTTTGAAATGTCTCCTAAGCAGTTGGTGATGTGGGACTGGAGCTCAGGAGAAATACCAGAGCTAGATATATGGAACTGAGAGTCATCTGCTTAGAGATAATCAAGATCTTGGGAACTGATGCAATTGGCACCAAACTTGTGGAGAAATGAGGAATCATGTCCTGGGGGTCAGTAGATAATAACCATTACTTGATAAATAGAGATTGGGTAAATATCAGAGGATAAATTGCTAAGTGATTGTGGGAGAGAATGTGTCTGAAACTGGCAAGGAATGATCCACCCATTACAGTCAGTGAACTGGGAAATACAAACAAATTTGTACCCAGTAATGGAAAGAGTGTCCATAGATGCAGTATCATCATGGGGAGCCAAAGTTCCATGAGGGTCAGAAGATGGGAAGAATAGGATGATGAAAGGTCTAAAATGAAACTAAGGTGATAATTATCGAATGGGAGTTGCAGAAAGTACAATGGAAAGGGCTAAAATATTGGGGGAGGTGAGAGCTAAGTTTAAAAGAAATGAAAGGAAAGAGTTGATGGATGAGGTTGGGTAAAGGCACCTGTTCCTCCACAGAGGTTAAATATCATTGTGTGTTACTGGAGAGTAAGAATCCAGATTCAGAGTGTACTAACCATGAGACATGATTCCGTGGGGAGGATGGATGATGTCTGATGACAAAAGCAGGTAATTAGAAAGCTCAAGTCTTCAGCCAGTGCTGGCCCCTAACATCAGCCAAAGGTGTTGCTATGTTCTGGGAGTTCCTGGAAGCCTAGTCTAGAATTCCCTCTAGAATTTACACAATGTGGTAAGATAACCTTTTCCTACATACTTTCAGTGATGGGAAGCCCATTACCTACTGAGGGAGGGCTTTCTAGTTTGGGATAGTTACAATTATTAGCAAGTATTTATTTACCTTAAGCCTAAATTTATCATTTTTGTTTGTTTTGGTAATATATACCTACTAATCACAGTTCTTCAAATAGAACTTTTCCAATCACTCTCTGACATGACAACCCTTGACATTTTTGAAGACACCTGTCATGTCCTTCTAAGTTGTAAAATAGGATTGCCAAATCTTAGGGCCAAGGTAAAGACCTAGAAGAAAGGACTTCATTCTAGTTAATACATTATCACCAGTTGCATAATTGTTTAATGAATACCTGGGAAGGTGTTACAGCCTTTCCTGGCCCACAGGAATGGGGGGGGGGGGGTTGATGACACTGGCACTTGAAGACCTGGGTCTACTGAATAGCCTTGAATTCAAGGTTCCAATTGCTCCATTTCCTTCCTTGTCCTAGATGATGATCTTTTAGAACCATGATGATGCAGAAGGAAATAATCTTAACTTGACACTCTCCTGGAGGATGGGCTGTCACAATGTCTCAAGGCTTTTCACTTTCTCAGGGGAGCAATGTGCCTTTCCTAAGTAGCAGCAGATGAGTAACCAGGATTCTTTCTTTTTCTCCTTAGGCTCCATTCTCTCTCTTTTTTATTCTATCTTTCTTTCTCTCCCTTTCTCTGTATCTGTGTTTCTGTATATCTGTCTCTATGTGTTAGTCTGTCTTCTTCTGTCCCTTTCTTTCTGTCTCTATCTCTCTTCATCTCTCAGCATCTGGCCTCCCTTCCTCAGTCTCTGCCTTTTTCTATCTCTCTCTTTCTGTGTCTCTATCTCTCTTGTTCTCTGTGTTTCTGTCTCTGTCTCTGTCTTTCTCTGACTGTCTCTGTCTCTCTCTGTCTCTCTTTCTCTAACTCTCTGTCTCTATGTCTGTGTATCTCTCTCTGTCTCTATGTCTGTGTGTCTCTCTCTGTCTCTGTCTCTATCTCTTTTTCTGTTTCTGTCTCTCTCTCCTTATCTCTATCTCTCTGTCTTTTCTGCACAGTCTATATCCTTCCGAGTTCTCATTAAGCAGCTCTGTATTCATGTTATCTTTTAAGCAACTTTGTATGTTTATTCAATGGGATTTAGTAACCAAGTGTGCAATAAAACTATTCTTAGAACACTGGACTTTAAAAAGCTTTGGATTGTTCCAGTCTCTCTAAAAGAGCTTAGATGCAGCAGAACAGTGCTTGAGAACAGTGACAAAAATATTACCAGAAAAGGATTGGTCCAAACCATGGGTGGTTTCAAATTCCAGTCTCTGGATTTTGGAATTCTTCCTGTGCAGAAGTAGGAGCCATTGAATACTCTTGAGCAGGAAAGGTTGATGAGCAAAGCTGGGTTTGAGGCAGGGAACCCACTCTGGTGTGCCTTTGGGGTTAACGGAGACTGTTTGAAATAGCTGTGAGTCACTCATGCCGTGAAATAGGTCCATTTGTCAGAAGAAGAGGAGAAGGTGACAACAGCTGAGTGAGCCGAGCAGCGGGAGCCTCAGTGGGGACCTGGCACTGGAGGGAGGACACACATGAGCCGTTCAGTGTTGAAAGATCACTTCCTGAAGCCATCCATCACTGCAGCACCGGCTCCTTCAAGCACCCTGTGCACATTTTCCTTTGGAGAGAGGGAAAGGATGACAAAGCGCTGAGAAAACATGGGAGTGAGGGATGACTGAATCAGAGGCCATCTGGTCCAGATGTGAGAGGCCCCAGGGAGGTGGGTGAAGTCACTGTGAGCTGGACCTGTGTGCCCAGGTCTGTGCTCTGGGGGGAGAGTGAACGTGGGACAGGGTCTGCCAGCTTCGGGCACTTCTTCATTCCAGAAACTTTAATTAAGGAGCTGTTTTGTATGGCTGCTGCTGAAGAGGCAGGGTGGGGAGACGTTCTACAAGCTGGATTGGAAGTCACTGGACCTCGGTTCAGATTCAGACTATGCTATTTACAATTACTGTAACACTGGGGAAGCCCCTTCCTTTCTCAGGGCTTCAGTTTCATCCTTTATAAAATGGTGTCATTGGCCATGACAATCCAGGAGGTGCCTTAGAGCTCTGACTTCTATTGTCCTATGGCATGAGTGAGCGCTCCAGCTAAGGACAGCATGAGGAGTGAGCAGTGCTCATTTTCCTGACCGAGCTGGGTGCTCCTGGAGGGAAGAGGCACTTCTTCCTTTTCCTCCTTGCTCATCCAGAGTCCTTGCACAGAGTTATGCACACAATAGGATCTCAACAAATGTTTGGTTGGTTGATTGCCTAATCCTTATCTTAAACACATAAACACACACACACACAAAGGCACACACATACACACTCACACAAGTGTGTACACACATGTTCACAAACATACATACACTCATCCATATGCACACACATGCACACACTCACATGCACACACACTCACATTCACACAAACTCGCACACAATCACACATGCACACACACTCACACACGTGTACACACACATATACACACTAATACACATGCACAAACACACAGACAGAAGCACACACTCACACATACTTTCACACTCACTCACACACAAACTCACACACATGCACAACAGACACGCCACACGCAAACACACACATGGACATGCACATACACGCACATTCTTGGACACACACTCAGACACACACACTCAGAAACACACTCACGCACACTCATGCACACACACACACTCAAATACACATGCACACACTCAGACACACTCACTCTCACACACACTCACACATACACACAAACACACACACTCACAAACTCATGCATGCACATATGTGTGCATACAAACTCACACACACACACATGAACCAGCCAGCTTGTAATCATTCATGGATAAAATGGCCACATTTCCGAAGAGTTGAAGCAATAACCCCAGGAAAAAAAATCTCATTTTTGACTCGTTTGTTTGTATGATTGCTTGTGATGAGCATGGGACCATAGAACTGTCGAATTGGAAGGAACCTGAAAGGTCCTTTTTGAGGCCAGGGCTCCCCTAAATCCTGAATCCTGCAACATCTCTGACAATTCATCATTCAGTTTCCACTGGAAGGTCTCCAGTAACTGTGAAAGCGCTAGTTCCAAAGGCTCTCCATCCCACTCTTGGAGACTTCTGATTGTTAGGAAGTTTTTCCTTACATTGAGCCAAAATCTGCCTTCCTCCAACTTCCTTATTTACTGAGAGTTATGGAATTAACCTCCACCCATTGCTCCGCATTTCTTCTTTTTATGTCTGTCTTGAAAAGTTCAGTCCCTCAAACAGGGGCTGTATGGTATGGCTGCTCAGGTCTTGACAGTTGGGTGAATGACATGTGACCTTTCGCTTAAAGGCATTTTACAAAGTGCTCTTCAGCTCACCCTTGTTAAGAGCAAAGCACACTTTTTCAGTGGCTTACTGATGGGTGACCAAACCATCATATATGCATGTCAAGCTCTTAAACAAATGTAGAGAGAAGATGGGATGAGATCAACAGATAGAGAGGGTAGCCAGTTCATCTCTTCCAACAGAGGAAACAAAATCCCAGGATGCCTGCTTCCTTTAAACAAGACAAGATTGTCTACTCATACCACAAGAATGATCTGGTGTCCTTGTGAGCATGCATCCAGAAATCTTCCCTTGGACATCATAGAACCAAAGAATGATTCCTTGAGCATCATTGAACCATGACACTCTTCTTTGGATAATAAAGAATGTTATTTTGGCTATCATGGGATCGAGGAATATCCCTGTGGATATTATGAATGGTCTCATGAACATAGTAGTGAATCAGTCAACAAGCTTTTATTAAGCACCTACTATGCTAGGCACTGTGTTAAGCACTAAAGATACAAAAAGAGAAAAAGTCAGTCCCTGCCCTCAAAGGGTTTACAATCTAATGGAGGAGACAAGGCACAAATGAGGAAGTACAAATTAGATATGTATGTGATCAATTGGAAATCATCTCTGAGAGCTTATTAGCATTAAGGGGGATCATGAAGGCTTCTTATAAAAGTTGGGACTTTAGGTGAACCTTGAAGAAGCCTGGGAAGCTGAGAGGCAGAGATGGAACAGGAGAGAGTCCCAGGCATGGGGTCAGTCAGTGAAAACACTAAGAATGGTTTGATCCAAGGGAGGCAAAGTGACTGGGGAAAGAGAAAGGAACAAGCATCCATATTGTTTATATCAACGTACCAGTAGTGCTTTTTACAAATATTATCTCATTTGATCCTCAAAACAACCCTGTGGATTCCAACCCTTGTGGATTTTATATCTATTAGAAGACGTTTCTATACAAATGGCAGCTATTTTTAGCCTTGTTAGAGTGCTGGAGTGTTCCAGTGGACATCAGGGAACCATGGAATACGTCTGGGGGCTTCAGAGAAGAGCAGAATTCCTCCATGAATGTTCTGGGACCATGTCTTTTTGTTCTGGATATCATAGAGTCAAGGAATTCTGTGGGCAGAATAGACTTTCTAGGGTTTTCTGAAATCCAGCTGCTCATTAGGTTTTATATCTTATCTTATTACATTCATATGTCACACCTTGTTCAGCCATTCCCCAATGGATGGGCATCCCCTCCATTTCCCATTCTTGGCCACCACAGAAGGAGCTGCTAGAAAAGAGTTTGGTGCCAGTTCACATGTGTTAAGGGACCTACTCATCTGTGTCTGTGCGTCTCACAGTGGGCAGAGCCTAGGGTGGTGCCTGAGGTCTGTGACTACCAAATTCTGGGTTCTTTCTACTGAGCCCCACTTTATTTTCTTCCTAACATACTGGGAGCTCCAAGGGGATGGGTCCAGGTCTTAGCTGAACCTTGTGTCTCCCCATTGCCCAGCATGGGCCTCCACAGGATGGAACGCACTTGATTCATGTTTATTGAATGGCTAAATAACCGTATGAACTCTGTCTTCCCAGAAGGCCTGTGTTTGATGACTGCTTCCATCATTCCTGAACAGGGCCCCACAGCTGCCCACTCGGTTTGGCTTGGCTGACCTTAGTACTCAGAAGGTTGCCAGGTCACTGAATCACAGTGACCCTGATCCTCTATCTGTTCTTATCCTCATATCTGGGCCAAGATCCCAAACCACCCTGTGGAGACCATGCTCACAAAGCTGATGACCCACATTCCTCAGAGGTCATCTTGAGCCCTACAGTTGTGGAAAAGGTTTTTTTAATGGAAAGATCCATTGGCTCATAACCTCAGGGCAAGCTTAGGCCTCTTGAGTTTGGCTAGAATATGAGTTATGAAACTCCTACAACTCCAATGCTAGTATGAGTCCTAAATCAGAGACTTTAAGAGCTGGAAAACCTCAGAGAATTAAGTGTTAGAGCTGGGAGGGCCCTTAGAATACAGATTGTCTAAGCTGGAAAAGTGGTGTCTGAACTGGGAATGTCCAGGTGCCTCAGAGACCCAAGTGACTTTCCCAAGAAAAAAGTGGCCAGTTGGGGACTCTAAAAGAAGGTCTCTTCAGTGGTAATGCCCAGCTCTTTCCATGCCACTCACTTGGGTTTGGATCACTCCATGGGGGATTGAGAGACAGAGATGAGGTTGATTCTTACAGGCTGTCTGTCACCTAAAGCTGGGACAGCTGGCCATGCAGGAAGGCTGTCTTTGGGTCCTCCACCGAGGTCTCCACTCTTTGCACTTTCTCTCACCCTGGAGACAGCTTCTGCTCAGAGAAGGCCTTGTAGGCAGCCAGGGTTCTGCCTGGGTCTTCAATGCTCTCTCTCCTGGCTCTCATCACCTGGGAATTCCTCTTCATCCTCTACAATTCACCTCCAATGGGCATCTCTACAATCTTTCCTTGATTCTCTGAGCTCCAGCACACTGCCCTGGCATCTCATATTTTGTCCCTGTCTCAAAGGGTCTTCACGAAATATTATTAAGAGGTACCATTCCCCAATAGATCCCTGGGCTTGAAGGCCACAGATCTGGGTTCAAATCCCACATCTGACAGTTATAAGTTATATAAGCCTGGGCAAGTTAATTGTCTCTGAGTCTTTATCTGTAAAATGATAGACTAAGACCTTGGGTGATTCCCACAAGGCTGCTAGGGTGCACCATGGTGCACAAAGCATGGGTCTTGGAGTCAGGAAGACTCATCTTCCTTAGTTCAAATGTGGCCTCGGACACTTACTAGCTGTGTGACCCTGGACAAGTCCCTTGACTCTGCCTCAGTTTCCTCCTCTGTCAAATGAGCTGGAGAAGGGAATGGCAAAGTCCTCCAGCATCTCTGCCAAGAAAATCCCCAAGGGGTCACAAAGAGTCAGACACAACTGAAAAGAGGCTGAATAACAAGATTCCCACCAAAGTCTGGTTGTTGAGTCTCCAATGAGAGAATGGAGGCTAAGGTCCCTGCCAGCCTTAAAGCGCTTTGTAACTAGGAGCCAGTGGATGAGTTATTGTGACCCCTGGTGACCTAGGTCCTCCACTAGTTCAGGAGATCTGGGGCTTTGTCAGCCAACTTTTGTGTCTCCTCTCTGTTGACTTGCTGATGTCAGAGTAGACATCAGCTTCCTAAATGTTTGCTGAGTGACAAAATGAATGAGAGAATAAGGCAGTGAAGCACAGCTTAGCACAGCATCCTTCAGACGATTTCCTGCTGTGTCACCTGAATTAAGCCCCTTCGTGGTTTATTCCAGTTTTCTCTTCTGTAAAATGAGAGCCCTGGGCCCCACAGCTCCCGAAGTCCCTTCTCGCTCCACATCCATGAGCCCTGAATGTCGTACTGCCCTTCATTCCAGACTGTATGTGGGGGAGGATGTAGCCACTGGGCAGCACCAGGAAGATGTTGCCTAGCACAGGACTTTGGGGACCTGCATTCATAGCAAGAAGGCTCTGGCTCCCCCTCCCAGACCCAGGCAGCCCCCCATCAAGGATTGAGGGTGCCTGAAGGGTGGGGAGTCTTTCTTTTCTCTGTTGGTCTAAGCTTGAGTCTTCATCCATGTCCCCTCCATTTTTAGGGGCCAGTCACTAGCTGCCCAGGGTCCATATAACATCACTTAATAGGAATTAGCTTGAACCTTTACAAGGAGATGTTTTCTTGAAAAATATAACCAGACAAAAAGTAGAACTGTTTTCTCCAAAGCCCAGGGCCTGGTCTCCCTCCCCTCCATAACACCAGTCTCTGGTGAGGGTAGGCTCACTTTTAACAATATTCCAAGATAATGTGGCTTCCACCACAGTCACATCCAGATTCAGCATGACTTCCAAAGGAGTCCTTCACCCAGGTGCCCTGACATGGGTTCAGGTGGTCATTTTTTACTCCTCATGGCACTGATATTCTGCTAGCTGTGGAACTCTTCCAAGACTCCCATAGCTGGCTCTCCTGGCCCTTCAAAACTCCAATCTCCTTTGAGGATCCAATCTCCTTTACTTAGAAATGAAAAGAACAAACAGAGAGGCCAAGAGGGGAGACCCTTCTTAGAAAGCAACATGGTCTCAGGGGGAAGAAGAATCCAAGCCTGTTCACTTATAATACTGTCCCTCCTCAGAGGTAGTGACAGAAGGAGTCACTGAGATCCCACCAAGACCAACAGTGCTGAGTCCATGGCCAAAGGCGGGATGCCTCCAAAGCCATCCAGAGAGCTGGAATGGCCATTTCTGCTCCCTGCTCTCCCCAGAGCACTTCCATTGAATATCATCATGACTCTGGAGCCTAACTTCCCAGCATATCTACATCAGAGGCACGCAGTGTATGCAGAAGCCCCATTACACTTGGATATAGAGTTAAGCCTGACGTGCAATAGCAGAGTATTATTCATAAATCAACATTTGCATCTGACCTGGCAACAAACATGTTATTCTATCAAGGACTTAAAATATTTCTATCCCTCGACATTATTTGTTTAACAAATAGGGTTTTCATGGTTAAAGAAAATCTTAGCTTCTATTTCTATCACCCTCTGTGGGGTCCCTTATGCAAGTGGAAGACAAGAAGAAAAGAAATTCTACCCCCACCCCATTTCATCACAGAAGGGCCAGACACCTGGATTGAATCCCTAACTCAATCAAAAGTGTAACCAAAGTCAAATCATTTTTAATATGCTTGAAAAGATTAAAGGACTTTGATCATTGTGATTGACTGAAAAAACAAATAAGAAATACCTCTTGGCCTTGGAATAAAACTAAGTCCCATCCAACCATGAGCTGAGTCAAGAGGTGAGTTGATCTGGTATTATTTGAAGAGCTTTAATCATCTCTCTGTGGGTCTCTTTCTCAGACTCTTTCTCCTCCCACCACTTTCTTTCTGTCTCTCCCTCTCTCTCTCTCTTTTCCCTGTCCCTCCCCCTACTTCAGCTACACTCACGTATCATGTGATTTAAAAGAGGAGACCAATAGTAAACAAAAAGAGAAAGAAAAGACTTGGATACAGAAAGACAACTATTGGGGGTAGGAAGCAGCTTCTAAGAGGATGACCCCTCAGACCATAGGAAAAGCAGTGTGTGGACTCCCTGCCCCTCTCCCCAGCCCACTCAGTCCATCAGAGAATTCCACTTTGGGTGGATTTTATGTGGCTTCTATGAAGAGGGAGGAATCCCAGTAACTAGGAGCTGTCCATAATTCCTTTCCCACATGTTTTGTTTACTCATGGCTTCATTACTATTTTATCCTAACCCTTAGCCCACTTTTCTGATGGGTATTTTTTTTTATTTGTGGAACAATATTTCTGAGGCTTGAGAAGTGAGAAAATGCTTCATATCAACAGTTCATTTTAGTAAATACCTTTGCTAAAAGCTAATTGTCAGGTTGATTGTTGATGGAAAACATACCAGTGGGGGCTTAGGAGTGGCAGTAGCAAAAAATCAACCTTTTCTAGTTAATTTCATATTCTTGAGTAGTAGCAATCACTTCCCTCTGGAAATATAACACGTTGATTGGGGAAAAGGAGTCACAGAGGGAACACTACAAAAAATATGATTCCTGTTTTTACAGAAGATACACCTGAGACTCAGAAAGATGGAAGGCTTGTCCGTGGTCACATCAATAGTATCAGAACTGAGACTCAAACCCAGATCTCCTGATTCTAGGATCAATACTCTTTCTACTATACAATCCTTGGTAATGAAAAAGTGACCTCTGTTCCCCAAGTGACCGCAAAGTCTGAATGAGAGAGTCTGTTATGTACTTGGCCTATGACATTACTGAAATCTTCCAGTATCAGTCTGGGCTAGTTAAAAGAATAGCAGAGTTTGGAGTCAGAACCCCTGGGCTGGGAGTTGACTTTGGCTGCTCCCAGCCTGGGGAACCTAAAGAAACTTGCTTACCTTCTGAACCTTAACACCATCATCTTTCAAAGGAGCAGTTTGGGTGAGGCCACCTAAGGCACTCTCTAGTTCTAAACACAATGTGCCTGTGATCACTAAGATTCCTTCTAACTCCAAATCCTAGAATCTTACCACCTTCCCCTTCAGTTCCTAGGATCAGAACTTGGAGGGGTCACTGGAGACCTCCTAACTCAAGCTCATCCCTTTGCAGAAGCAGCTAAGGCATTTGCCCAGGACCACCCAGGCACTGGGGACGCAAGGAAGGGATCAATGGTCAGAATTAGTGAATGGGATCATGGCAGGGCATGCAGAGTGGAGGCACAAAGCATCCAAGGGATGGGTGACAAGGGGGCCTGGGGCGGCAGCTTTGGTGGAAGTCTTCCTGCAGCCAGATCTTGAAGCCCCCTGCTTTTGAGTGCTTGGGAGTGTGTGCTCCTGGCAAAGGCTGTTGATCTCAGGAATGCATTTTGGATTCCGATGGAGCCTTTCTGACGTTCTGAGATTAGGAATCACATAATCAGTCCCGCTTGTAAAGAGCAGATATTTTATCTGGACAAACTTGCCATGGTTTTTCCAAGTGAGGTTGTAACCAGGCCAGCAAGTTGGCACTTGATTGCTCCTCTGAAGGCAGAATTCTTAGAAATTGTAGCAAATCTTGACTCTTTCGGCCAATATCTGTCCACGAGACATGGCAAAAAGATACAAAACTATCTCTGCTGGATTTAACAGAGTTAAGCATCAGGGTGTCCAACGAGCCTTGGGCCTTTGGGAGAGGAAGGGGGAGAGCAGTCACGTGGCCTCTTCTCAGTCTCTGCCAATGAGCTCATCAAGAATGGCCTCTTTCCTTCCCAGACAGACCCAAATGATCTTGTTTGCGTTTGAAAGTCCTTTTAGCTCTAACAGTCTAGATTCTGTGAAATCCATCTGGGTTGAGACCAAGCAGCCTTGAGGCAGAGCACATGATTCACATTTGTAATGGGCATTCCCATAGGACAACATGACCTTGGTTTGTTCTGGGGCAACCTCATCTAGGGAAAGAGAAGCTGATGGATCTGGGAGTCAGACAATCTGGATTTGCACCACAACTCTAACAATTACTAGGGGTCTACCCCTTAGGACGGTGGTGATGGCAATGGTGAGGAATGAGGAGGGGATGGGGATGGTAAAGGAACAGGGTTGATGATGGAGGGTGGTGGTGATGACAAGGACAGTGACAAAGTGCTTAAAGTTGATAAAGGACTTTCCTTACAACAACCAAGAACTCCCAACTGGGGCTGATTTGGAGACAGAGTTGTCTATTTTGGCTGGCGCCAAGGTCCTTGAATGGCAGAGGAATGTGGCCTTCTCCTGGAGGAGGGGGAGGGCATACAGAATAGATCTGAGATCACTTAAGGAAGCCAAAAGAGCAAATTTACAATTTTGCTAAAGGGCCAATTCTACCGTGTGGGTGTGAATTCTGGAGCCAAGGATGAGAGGGAGCAATGGTGACTGGGTGAGTGCTAGGGCAGGAAAAGAAATGTGCATGGCGGGGTGGGGGTGGGGTGCTTTTGGAATATCAGATGGCTAGTTCTAGGGAGTGAAAGGTCCTTCAAGGCTTAGCCACCTTCTGGTCCTTTTATGTATTCTGTTCTTTGACAATCACATTCCCTCTTCACCACATAGATTGCTCCCAAGACCAGGCATTGAGTCCCAATATTGAGGACCTGAGATCACTTCCTATCCTAGACACTGGCTATCAATGTGACTGCCTCTGGACAGACAAGTCACTTTCCATCTCTGGGTCTCAGTTTCCTCCTCTATCAGTAAATGACAGTTGGATTAGGTGACTTCTGAAGTCTCCATTCGCAGATCATGGATCCCATGTTGTGGCTTCCTCTGGAAGCCCTCCCTAATTGATCTGAAGCTCTACCTGGCCTCTCACACCCTACAATGGCCACAGTCCTTTGCCAACACTCTGTGTACCACCTGCATGCATATATCCTCCCTCCCAAAATCTGTGAGATCTTTGAGGACTGAGCTGGGGCCTCAGCAAACCCTGCCCCTCACAGGAGCTGAGGGGGCTGCTTGTGAGCTCCCTGAGAGTTTGCTTTTGTGGTTTCTTTTGCCTCTGCCTCCCCACCTACCAGGGCAGCACCTTCCAAATAAGAGACAACAAGGCCCTGAGGCAGGATGCCCAGAGCACTGGCCTTGGGGTCAGGAAGGCCTCAGCTCACATTCTGCCTCCCCCAAGGACAAGCTGTGGGAGCTGCCTTGGATGAGTCACTTCTCTCTCTTGGTCTCAGTTTTCTCACCTGTAAAATGAGGGGACTGGACCTAAGGGCCTGCAGAGTTTTGTAGTTGAATATCTTTGATCCACTTGCTCTGGGCCATCACCAGCCATCTCCTGCTGCCCACAATCTAGTCATCTTTCATCCCCTGCCCACTCCCAATACTTCCTGGCAACCCTGGCCTCCACCTTGGGTTCCCTCTGGAAGCTGATGGCAGAATTATCTCCCTAACACTAGCCATGCTGTCCCATAATCTCCCCATTCCAACTTCCCTTTATGACTGTGTTCTCTGTGTGAATGTAATCCCCTTGAGGGCAGGGACCATATTTCTCATGTATATTCATATCCTCTGGGCTTAACACAATATCCAGGACATTATAAGTTCTTACAGTCAACCAGTCAACCAATCAATCTCTCTCTCTGTCTATCTGTCCCTCCCTCTCTTTCTCTATATCTCTTTCTCTGTCTCTGTCTGTCACTGTCTAGCTGTCTGTTCCTCTCTTTATCTCTGTCTCTCTATCTTCCAGGGCAGTGACAAGAACAAGACAGGCCAAGTTTTGGCACTGGACACTAGAAACCTATTGGATACCTGAATATGGTTGAATACTGTTTCACCTCCAAATGCTCTTGGGAGAATCTGGCTTAGTTGGGTCTTACACCATGTTCTTTGCAGACTCATCCTCCCCCACAGCCTTTTCTGTTTATGAGATTACAGCCTTTGCCATGTTCTACTTTCCTCATCCATAATGTTTTACAAATAATGAGTTTGTATTCAAACTCAGTGTTGCTTTTGGCCCACCATGTCTCTCCGCGTGGCAAGGAGATCAAATGCTTGCTGGATGATGCAGTTTCTGGGCTGTCTTGGCCTTTTCCTTATTTACATCAACTAATCTTCTCTAAGATAAGATAGAGAGTCAACATGGAGTAGTTAATAAAGAGCTGGCCTTGGAGCCTTGAAGAGATGAGTTCAAGTCCTGCCCCTGACCCCTACAGGCTACATGACCTTGGACAAGTCCCTTCCTCTCTAAGTGCCCTGGGAAGCTTAGTAGCTCTTTAAGTTGGAGAGTAGATAGTGACTTTCACTGGGGGAGGGAATTTCCTTACCTGGAAGTTCTCTATCCCCATATTCCCAAGGCTTAAAGAGTTCACAGTGTTGTGTATTTAATTTATTCTAACCTTATTCCCAAGCCTTCCCATGCTTAGCTGAGATGGTCATCAGCCAGTAGACCAAGTCTCTCCCACTAGAACCAAACTTGAAAGGACCTTTCCTTCTTAGGGGGTGAGTTATTGTTACTATTATTCATATTATTATTGATAATGTTATCACCACCATCACCACTGCCACCTACTCTCATCTTTTTGATGGAGTTTTGATAAAAAACAGTCCTGGCACAAGTCATTATACTACTATTATTCTCACATAACACCAAGAGTAACAGCAGCTGGCATTTATATCAAGCCTTGTACAATTGACAAATCATTTCATATATGTATTATCTCACTTCATCCTCACATCCTTAGAAAAAAATTCTATCATCACCCCCATTTTCCCGATGAGGAAACTGAGACTCAGTGACTTGTTTGGGGTCACCTAGCTTGGCATTTCAGGTCCAGCACTCTATGGGCTACACCACTTTGCTGACTCATGTTTAAATGTTCCCCAGACTACCTCCCATGTACAAGTGAATGAAACAACTATTTTCTGTAGCTTAAAGAAAGTATTAGGATGTCGGTTCATTCTATGTAGGTGCACAGAAAGTCCTCAGCACCATGAGGCTTGATGGGGATTAGAAAAATGAGTTGGGATGATGAAAGTGATGATTAAGATGATGGTGGTAATGATGATGGTAGTGATGAAGATGATGATGGTGATGAAGATGATGATGGTGATGAAGAAGGTGGTGGTGGTGATGAAGATGATGGTGGTGATGAGATGATGATGATAGTGGTGGTGAAGATGATGATGGTGGTGCTGGTGAGAATGAGAAAGGTGAGGATGAGGATGAAGATGACGGTGGTGATTAGGATGAGCCTTTTTGGCTTTCCCCACTGTTAATGCCCTCTCTCCCAAATTAGTTTGCATTTAATACTTAAATCTATTTGAATTTAACCTCTTTATATTAATTCTATTTATACTTATTTATGCTCCTGTTGTCTCTCCAGTTAGAATGTGATCTTCATCAGAGAAGGGATTGTTTCATCCATTGTCTTTGTGTGTTCAGCTCAGAGCACAGTGCTTGACACATCATAGGTGCTTTATAAATGCATGCTTGATTAGGAGTTATTGTTTCCTATATCTGTATTTTATTCCTACCCTCCCCCATGCTGGTTGTAGACTGTAAACTTCATGAGTACAGAAACTGCCAAACTGTGCACCTGCCCAGCTGTGAGGACCATCTCGGAGCACCTTGTGCCCTGTAAGTCCTTTATGACTGTTGGTTAAATTGAATGGAATCATGATAATTCAGAGACCAAGGCATCCCACAAGGGGGATGCTGAGAGATGAGACAAGGTAGATAGAAATTTTGAGGTGAGAGAATCTAGAGGGCCTTGAAAGGCAAGCTAGCCTTTAGGGTTGCTCTATCTCATCAAGTCTGAGATGCCCAAAGCAAGGGGAAGCTTTACTTTACCCAATAACATGGTATGAGAATAGATGGTCCTTCTGGTCCCTTTCGACTCTGTTTGTCTATGTACCTATAATCCTTGGCTTCTCAAACAATGGAATGGAGTAGAACATGCTCTTACCAATAGTGTGTATCTATATGGCATCCCAGGGGGCTAAGGATTCCTGAAGTTTAATTACATGTACCTGCCTCCTACTTCTGCCATCCTGCCTTCCACACCACCTCTTTCCCCTCTGGAATATTACACCTTCCAAAGCATTTTTCAAACAAACCTCCACGCGGGGACCAATTCTTCGGCAATTTGCTCTAGTCTGTGGGACTCGAGGCCTCAAATGCCTCAGCTAACAGCCAAGACTTCCGCACACATTGGAGAAAATCTTGTAATACAAACCAGCTGCTGAGAACATGTCTTTAAATAAATTGATACCAAATTTTCCCTGCGTGTTTCTGTGATTATACTCTTTAAACCGGCACCACTGACTTTAAACTTGGCTGTCGAAAGCAGCTTGAAAGAGAAGCTAAAGACAGATCCCAGCTGGTGTTTCTCAGTCAGGTCTTTGGGAGGAGCCAAAGTGCCTTCCCAGGGAACACCCGCCCCCCACACACACACCTCACCTGTCCTTGGCATCATCCCCTGATACAGATGGGGAGGTGGAGGCACTCTCTCCATATCTTGGTCCCAGTTCTGGAGGCAGAACTGGCATTATTGGGATAGACCCTTATCTTGTCATGTTATGTGGGTGACCTGGAGTCGTGGAGGTGATGCCAGCACACCATTAAAGCTAACATGTCCTACAAAGCTTCAGCTAATGGCTCAGGGGTAGACTGGGCCTGTTGTCCAAGGACCAGATTAAATAGGGTCAGAGAAGCTCATCTCTGGGGTATGACAATGGGGTTTTGTTTTGCTTTGCTTTTTGGCTCCAATTCTTGGTGACCCTCTACTGAGCTACTCCCTTTGTGAGTGCAGCCCAAGCATTAGTCGACTCCACTTAGTATCTGCAGGATGGGAGGCTTACAGGCTACAGACAATCAGTTCCATTCTAATAGACAGACAGATATAGACAGATAGACAGATAGGTAGATAGACACTAGAGATAGGAAGAGAGAAAGGGAGAGAGAGAGAGGGAGGGAAAGAGAGAAAGGGAGGGAGAGACACAGAGACAGAAAGAGAGAGAGAGAGGAGGGAGAGAGAGAGAGAGAGAGAGAGAGAGAGAGAGAGGCATTTTGCATTTACTCTGCAATGTCCTGTGTTAATGGGGATGCAAATGCAAACAAACAAAACAACCCCTGTCCTCAAGGAGCTTATATTCTGTTGGGAGAAGGAGGGAGGACAGAGGTAGCAGAGGATAGAAGGCAAAAGGGAATTGGAGCATGATGAAGGTTCTTCCCCAAATCATGACCTCCAGGGAGGGAGTCACCATCATTGGTCTGAATCATCCAGAGTCCTTGATTTGTATGTCCATTGCAGAGATTAAAAAAGCCACTTCATGCCATGAGCAAAGCAGTTTGGAGACTAGGGTTTTTTTTTTCTGTGACTCCAGAAGGCAGAACCAGGAGTGGTGGGGGCTCTACAGAGGGAAATATAAAGGAACTTAATACTCTTGGATGAGACCAGATGGCTTTGAAGAAGTTTGCTCCCCTTCGGTGGAAGGGGAGAGAAGGTGAGAGAAAGCTGGCAATCCCAATCCAATCCAACAAACCTTCATTAACCATTATAGGTTAGGTACCATGTTAGGCACAAAGGACAAAACCAAAACACTGTCACCTGGTCTCATGGAGAGTATATTCTACTACAACACACATATACAGTTAAGTGAGCACAAGATCATGGGCTAAGGTGGGGAGAGAAGAGAAGGCATCCCTGAGTTGAGCCTGGGGTCCTTGAGCGAGGGAGTCTATGAAGCAGAGCTGAGGATGGAGGGCATTTCAGATGTGAGGACACAGCCAGCACAAAGACATGATGAGGGGAGACAGAGTACTATTTGTGAGAAACAGCAAGAAGCCAGTTTGTCTGGAACATAGATTGTGGGAAGGGGAACAGAGTGTGTGATAAGCCTGGAAGGGGTGACTGGAATGAGACAGTGGAGAGCTTCCAATGCCCTAAAGAGGAATTTCTGCTTTATTCAAGAGGAAATAGGGAATTACCATTAAAGATGGGTCTTTAAATAGGTGATAATCAGTAACAAGAGGAGCATTTCCCAGACTATAATGTGTGTAGAGTAGGAGACATAAGCAACTCCAGAACGTCTGAGGTTCAGAAGCCCAAAGCCCAATCCACACCCTAGCAAAAACCCTGTTGACATTCCCAACAAGTGACCATCATTCAGCGTCTGTTTCAAGGGCTCCAGGGGAGTCAACAGATTTAGAGCATCCCCTCACTGGATGAAGGAACCAAGGTCCAGAGATGTCATGGACATGCAGTGAGGGAGTGTGGCATGGGGAAAGACTTTGGAATGGAGAGTTATAAGACTGGAGTTTCAATGGAGGTTCTGCCACTTACTCTTTGTGTGACCAATGAGTCCCAATGTCTCTGGGTCTTGCCAATAAACTAAGGAGATTGGATGAGATGATCTCCGCAGTCCTTTCCAGCTCTAAATCGAGGCTCCCAGGAATAAGAGAATGGCAGCAGGAAGAGGGGGATCATATTTTTATCCCCAGTTTTTATTGAGACCTATTCAAGTCTTTAATCAATCCTTAAAAATACCTCTGACTTTGTTGATTTGGATTACCTGGTCCCCAAACCAGAGCCCACTTTGGATCTGTCCTCAGTGTCTGGTGATGACCTTTCCCACATTGGCCAAGATAACTCTCAGGTGACACACTCCTGTAATCTCTTCTGGAGAAGAGGCAAATTCTGAGGAGGCCTGAGTCAAAAGTTCTCCTGCCTGGTTTGAGGGGTGGTTAATCATAGTTTGACTTATGCCAGGGTTTGAAGAGATGTCTAACATTTTCTCCTCCCATCTCTCCAAAGCCCAGCTTTTCTGCCACCTGGGAATCTGATGAAAAATGAAGTCCTCAAGACTTCACCCAACCTCCCCTCTTATTCCTGCAAAACCAAGAGAACAGTGCTATGGGGGAGCCCTGGAGAAGAGCCCTGGATCAGCACTCCTCCCCCTAGACCCTTGAACTTGAGTAAGGCATCTTAGGCAGCTGCTCACTCAGGGGTCATGTAGCCTGGTGCAGGGACCTGAGAGGGAAGGGACCTGGACCTAGCAAAGGCTGCCTCAACAACAGCACAAAAGCTGTTCCCAATTTCAAGACTAGCTGACGTCTGCTTCCCTGGTATGCAGTCCAGCATGTTTTCCATCTAGGAAATTATAAAGGCCACAAGCAGTTTACATTGCCCACTAGCATGTGCGCCTTACAGAAGAGTGTTCCCTGTCCACCATTCATAGGAAGACTTACCAGATGATTCCCTCTTTATTTCATCCCTTTCCTCTCCTCCCCTTCCTTCCTTCCTTCTTTCCTTCCTTCCTTCCTTCTTTCCTTCCTCCCTTCCTTCCTTCCTTCCTTCCTTCCTTCCTTCCTTCCTTCCTTCTCTCCCTTCCTTCCTCCCTCCCTATCTCCTTCCATTTTTTCTTCATCCCCTTCTTCCCTTTCTTCTCCTTCCTCCCTTCCAACTCTCCTTTCCATCCTTCTTTTCTTCCTTTCTTCCTTCCTGCCTCCCTACCTTGGGAGCTAGTGTTAGTGAATGAGAGACGAATGATCACCCAGAAAAGAATAAGAAGGGGTGGTCAGTCAGGTAGAAAGGGAATCAAGAGAGAGGAGAGCCATGAAAACTCAAGAGAGGGTCAATTGGTGCCCAAGAACAAAGGGTGGTGAAGAGTGTCAAAGGCTGCAGAGAGACCAAGAAGGATCTAGCAGATCTGAAACTTAAGAAACCACCAGTGATGTGGGAGAGAGTTGTTTCCAGAGAAGGTGGCATACTGGGGGTTGAGGTGTGAGGGAGATGAAGGTCCTCCCACTCTCCTCCTTCAGACTGTGAGCCCTTCAGCCTTTATCTGTATGCCCAGTGCTTTCACAGTGCCTGGCATATAGCAGATGTTTAATAAATGCTAGCTGACTAACTGGACATGCATGAGATAGATCTTCATTCATGTCACACAAAATTCCTACTTACAACCCTGAACACAAATCCCAAAGATGCTTACATCCCAAACACATAGAAAGACAATCTCCGTTTTTATCTTGGAGCAGCCTCTGAGCTGTTCTGAGCTACAGAGAGCTACTAACCTCTGAACTAGTCTGGGGTGGGTTTCAGTCTGCATCATTGCCCCAGCAGAACTGGCTTAGAGGGGATTTGTGCTCACCCTGATCCAAATCCACGCTGACTTCAGCCACAGGGCACTTGAACTTGGGCCCATGCACATCTGGGTTTGTCTGCTCATTATAGAGCATGACCAGCAGTGACTTGTTACTCACATTGGATGTAGAGCTTGAGACCACCTGATTCACACCCCCTAATTTACAAAGGAGCAAACGGAGAGGAAATCAATGTAATTTAATTGTATTCTGCATACCTTCTGTCCTCACTGGTCTGTGAATGTGCTGTAGTGTTCTAGCAGAATGTAAGCTTCCTGAGAACAGGGACTGACTCGGTTTTGTCTTTATATCATAGCACAATGGCCAGCACATAGTAGGTGCTTTCCCCTGCATCACTATGCATTTCCACCTTCTCTTATTTCTGGTCTCAATGTACACAACTGGACTATTTGTGTTACCTCCGTCTTGTCTTGCACCCTTCTAGCTTCATGCCTCTGATGCAGACACAAATGCATTAAATGGATATCCCTATTCTTAAAAATGCTAAGCTCCATTTCTTCTAAATTGTTGAAGGAACATAATCTCTATCAGCATTCTCCAAATATTACTGCCCTGGAGCAAATTATTTTGCTTCACCCTAGTTATACTTTTCTCAACCAATCATTGGGAGATAGTGGTAAAGGAATGAAGTGAATAACGGGTCTTTCCACCTCTTCTTATGACTCTAGGGAAAGAAGAGGAGGGCCTGCCAACAGTTTTCAAGAATGTGGTATCAAGAGGGACAGAATTTGTTGGCTATAACATTTATGATTGTCAGCAAGTTTGTGGATGAGAAACTGGAGTTTACATAACAAAAATGGGTCATGAATGAGTCATGTTGGAGTGGAACTGGGGATAATCAGGACTGATTAGAAGAGGGCTGATGGGTCAGGAGGAGGGAATGGGAGCATAGACATTAGATGGTCCTGGGATTACAGAGTCAGTCCACCAGGAAGCAGCATGGCATGGTATCCACCACTCATCTATGGCTCCCAGATTTGACTGTCCCACACAGCTTTGACCATGGATATTTGTATGTGGGTCTCCAGGAGGTTTTCCACACATATCTCCTTGATCCTTTAAGGCAGATACAGGAAAGGCTCTAGGAATAGCATTGAATGATGCTGAAGCTGAAGAGTAGTAGACCAAGGCTTGATATGAGGGAAACATTCCTACTCATTTCTAAAAAGCAGAATGAGCTTGCCTGGGTGGTGTTGGTCTATCATCTCTTGTTGTGCACCATCTGATAGATGTTGGAGGACCATTAACCAGGGTGTTAGAGAGGCCCTGCCTGGCTCACACAGGACCCCAGAGATCTTTTCCAATCAGAGATTGCACGGTTCTGTGATCTATCATAGATAATAATGGGGTTACACGGAATCAAGGAACTCAACTGATTACATACCCCCTCATCTCAGATTGGAAAGGGGCCTCAGAAAGCATGGAATAGAACCTCCCTGAAGAACATCTCTGAAAGGCTATCCTCCAGACCTTGCTCACGGACCTCTGGAGTGGAAGCACTTGCTCCACTTTGGACCAAGTGTCATGGTCAGAGACACTTCCCAACATCAAGCCTAGATTTGTCATTGTGCTTCTCCTCATTCCAGTCATCCTCATCACTTATGTTTCTTCCCTCTGGGGTCCACCGGAACAAGACTAATCTCATGAGAGTCCTTCAGACACTAAGGACTGCTATTGTGCCCCCTCCTCCTCACTCTAAGTCTCCTCTTCCCCAGGCTAAGAATCCCTCACTCCTTCAGACAATCTTTATATGGTGTGATCTCCAAGCCCTTCACCATCCTGGTCATCGTCTCTGGTTGGTGTCTAGTGTTCCAATGTCCTGACACCCTTTGGGTCTTCTGTATTGACTGCATATGTAGGTCTTCTGGATTGAGTCAATGAACCATAAAACAATGGAAACATCCAGGCGAAGAGCATAGGTGAAAAATAAGATGACTGTAGAGCTGTCCATGATGGTGACCAAGTAAAAGGATAGTCATGGCCCAAACTGGACCAAAGGTCTGCACTTGGAGCCCATCGGAGGTTGCTCTTGGAACCCTCTGCCTTTGAAGATGATGCATGAGGAGTGAGCCCTTCCTGTGATCCCCAGTAACTCGTGTGGGCTGGATTCAGGGAGTCAAGTTTCCATCAAAGTAGTGGGTGAGAATCCCCTCATTCCAATCCATTCCCTCACCTTGGAGGTGAAGGGAAGGTGCAGGATTGGATCCTAAGGAAAGAAAAGAACAAGGGGGTTTTGCCTGGAAATACTAGCTCAGGTTTCAGAACAGAGAACTCCTCCAGTCATTCTCTCTGCATCTCTTTTTGTGACCAGAGACAAGAGATGAGTTTTGGAGGTGTTTTTTTGTCAGTTGATTTTTTTCTCTTATTTTCCACTGGTGCGGGAGGTAGCAGCTATCTCAACCAACACTCTTTCCTAAATTCTTTCTCTGTCAAATGCTAGAAAAGTAAGGGAGTCTGGAAGCCCTCCCTAGACAGTGGTAGACAGAAGGCTACTCTCCTGATGAAAAGGACACTGTGAAGCTCATAGCTTCCCCTTTGTCTCTCTTCTCTTTGGCCATCTCTGTTAGGAACTAGAAAATCCAGAGGGGTCTGCCTGGACAGGCACCGATTATAATTCCATTTCATAGAAAAATGTGTATCTTGTTTTTTTGTGGCTCCTGTTAAAGATTGTATTTGCATCACATAGAACTCCTTGTTAATTGATCTGTATGCCCCATGGGGAAATTGGGCTTGTAATTTTCATAGGGAGTTTCCAGATGAGAAAACTTCCTCCATCAAGGCAGACCAGCATTTCTCTGAAACGTATGGTCTTAAGATGGAGTGGCCAAGAACTCTGAGAGGAATGACTCCTCTAGGACAACACAGCCAGTAAGTGTGACAGAATTCTAATTTAGATCCTCTACAAGCTAAGACCAGTTGCCAAATTTCTATGCCGTTGAACTTCCTCCAGACCCCAGTTTTTACAAAATCCTCCAGATCTGTGAACTAGACCAAGTCAGTCAGAAGGATATTCAGCATTAAAACCCTGAACATATATTATGTGGCTACTTTGTGCCAAGAAGCATGCCAGGCCTAGGGAGGCACTATGGGGGCAAAAAAGCAGACCCTGACCTCAAGGATCTTTCATTTCAGGCAGTGGATCAGATATGCCATAATGGAAGCACTTCCTGTGAACCAGGCACTGAACTAAGCACCATTCTGATACAAGCAAAAGTAAGTCAGTCCCTGCCTTCAAGGAGATTCTGTTCTAATGGAGAACAAACACAACATATAAAAGGGAGCTAAAAATCTGGGGTACCCAGATGAGGGCACAGTGGCAAAGTCCTCAGAGTCACAAGCACAGCTGAGAGGGAAATGACACGTGGATGGCCAGGACCAGTTCCCAAAATGAAGGCCTCTGAAAGAACTCATCAGTGAGAGAGGCGGGTCATTGGAGGGGTCGTGCAGGGTGAGAGGCCCCAAGGCATAGAGGGACATTCTGTTCCATTGGGGCACTCAGATGAGAAAATAAAAATACACACTAATTCCAAGATATGGCTCTTTCACGTCCAAAGGCTGAACCCCACTTTTTCTGGGAATGGGACCCTCTGGACATGGGAAGCTGTGACTACCTGCTCTGGATTTGCACAGGCTGGGTTCCCTTCCAGGGGGAGAAAGACTTCAAAGATGCAAAATGACACTTCTCTCCTCTCTCTGGCTCATCAGAGTTCCAGGGGACGTCTCGTAAATGGGAAAAGCTTAGGGGTAGCTCATGTGCAGCCTTTCCCCTCATGGAGCCCCATCTAGAAAAGGGACCCACTACAGCATGGATCTGGGATATAGGATAGACATCTCCATTTCCTCTAATGCCAAAATAAATGTTTAAAATATAAACGCACTAAGAAGCATGCACAGCATAGCATGCCAGGCATAAAACATGCGGTCACACCTATTATATCCTCTTGATGGCCAAGGCAGTTGGGTAGAACTGTTTACCATCTCTTTCCCATTCACCTCAGATCGGGCTCCCTAAGCCATTCCCAGGGACAGCTCCTCTGTGCTGCCAGGACATAGCTCGTGCTTTCGTAATCCTCTGCTCCTGGCAATGGTCATCTTCCCTTCTGAGAAGTTGGGACGACCATGTCCTCTTGGGCAACGTGCTCCTGACTCAGGAATTCCTGACCTCTCGAACTCACCATGTGACTGTCAAGGCTGAGAATATCTGCTGTCCTGTGACCTGGGCTCAGAGAGAGAAACACAATACAGGAGCTAGAGACTCAAGGTCCATGCTTGCCTAGGTGAGGCTGCTCTTACTGACATGCTGGGGAAAGTGAGGGAGAGAAATCCCAGGCCTTGCCCTGGAATTCTAAAGGAAAGCTGTGCTTCCAATTGGTCAGAATGCAGAAGTGCCAGCAGCAATCTCTCCTTTATTCCTACCCAAAGTCTACTCTGTGTGAGTGTGTGTGTGTGTCTTTTCCTGCCTCAGTTTCCCACCATCTTAAACACAGTCTTCAGTCACATGGACATTCAAGGTATAGTTGGTGACATTTGTCAAGGGACCAGAGCACAGACACAGCTCCATGGGGAGGGGGTCTCCCCTAGTTACCCTAGGGGCACTTACAGTGACTCCCCACTACCCCCTCAAGCTGTTGCAGCTGCACAAAGATGTCTGCCCTAGTTACCACCATTTCTTCCCCTTACTTCATGACCCTTTGTAATATGGCTTTCAACAATGCCACTCAACAGACACTCTTCTCTCCAAGGTTACTAGTGACCTTGTAATTGTCAGCCCCTATGCATTTTCTCAAACCTAATCCTTCTTGAGTCTTTGACATTTTGACTGGCTTGTCTTCTCCTGGGTCCTATTTCCTCTCCTGTTTTTCACAGCATTTCCCTCTCCTGGTTCTTTTCCTCCTCCTTCTTTCTCAGTCTCCTTTCATTTCTGATCCACCCATTGAGTTTGGGTGCTCCCCAAGCTTCTGCCCTAGGCCTTCATCTTCTCTCCCTATACACTCTCTTGGTCAGTGATTTCCTCACTTCTTTTCCAACTTTTGGCAGAGGATGCACAGATTTCTATATTCTACTTTGCTCTCTCCTGAACTTCATCCAGTTCCCCATAACTAGACATCTTAAAAGAGAAGTCAAAAGAGAACCCATGATCCTTCCCACCAAATGCTCTCCTCTTCAGAATTTCCCCAGAGAGACATCCCAAAGAACAAATATTTCAAAGGAAAAAAGGACAAGATAAAAAAGAATTAAAAAAACAATTGATGCATAGAAACAGTCTAAAAGATGATTTTAGCTACCAAAGACCTCCTACTCCTTTGAAAGGGGAGCCAGGGCTTCTGAGTTCTCTTCTTGGGGCTGATCCTCTGGAATTTCCGTTGTTCACTCTCCATCATTTTGTGTGTGATTGGTCTTTCCATTTCTGTTATTGTAGCCTTATGAATATTGTTTTCTTGGCTCGCCTGACTTCCCCCTACATCAGTTCATATAGATTTTGTGATACTTCTCTCATTCATCACATTCATACTTTCTTATAGTACAGTAATTTTCCCTTTTGTTCATGTACCGTGATGTATTTAGCAATTCCCTGTATGGTGGGTGACTACTTGGTTTCCAATTCTTTGCTATCACAAAAGTGGTATCTATGGGGTCTTTCTCTTATCTATGACCTCCTGTAGACAAATACCTGCTACTGAAATAGTTAAGTCGAAGGATTTGACCTGCATGTTCATTCTTCTTTTAAAATTCCAAATCTCATTCTAAAATGACTACATGGTTCACAGCTCTACCAAGCCTGAATGCCTGTCCTCCCTTAACCCTTCTAATATTGGCTATTATCTGCTGTCATCTTCTTTTTTGATTTAAGGACTCAATTCTCCTCTCTGTGCATATGGTTCTCATATCTATTTGTATGGACCTAACTCCTTTCCTGACCTTCAGTGTCACATCCCCAAAAGACTATTGACCTCAAACTAGATGTCCCATAGACATCTCAAACTCACTACACCCAGAACTGACCACACGGACCTTCCCCCAGAAACACCCCTCTCCCTAATTTCACTTTGACTGCCAGAGGAGCTGCCGTCTTTCCAGCTTCTTAAGCCTTTCCATCTGCTTCTCTGAGGACTGGCTGTTTCCCCTTCTCTCCCCTCACACCCAATAGAAGGAAAGGTCCTTGAGGGTAGGACCAGGTCCATTTTTGTCTGTATCCTCAATAGCCAACACTGTTAGGTTTGGGTTTCACATGGGGTGTGTGATCTTATTCATGTTGGGAGCTTCCAGGGGAGAAATCCCCCCTTCCAAGGCAGAGCAACCCGTGCACAGCACCAGAGAATGCCCAACATATAGATGCTGGTCTCCAGAAAGCTGTTCTAATGCTTTGTTAGATGAATACTTGTGGAGATGTAATTATTGTTTTTGTCCAAACTATGCCTACCCTGGGATAGAGACCTGTCAGCGAGATTTCCACTAACAGTGCATGTTATCTTAGCTTCCTGGGATCTTGAGATTTCAAGGGCTTTCCCAGTATCCCACAGTTAGTAGGTATACAAGGTATGACTTGAATTCAGGCCTTTATGATTCCAAAGCTTGATCTTTACCCACTATGCAATGCTGCTTCTCAGTGTAACAAGGGGCTTGAAATGCGCTTTTTGAACAGCAGAATGAAAGAGAGATGGAGGAGAGGAGAGGAGAGGTGAGGGATGCAGCCAAGGCCCCTCCCTCCTTCCTGTCTTGTCCTGCCTCCATCCCTAGAAGTACAGGTGGCTCAGGGTGCCATCCTCCCAACCTTCGACTGGGCCCAGTCCCACACATTTTCCTAGCCGGTGCTAGTTGCTCTGAGTGCCCTGCTTGGTGATCTCTTGTTCCTTGGTGTGGTTCTCTCTTCCATGGAGCATCTGTTGAGATGACAGTGGGAAGAACCGTGGGTTCAGATCCAGGAACCTGGGGGTGAGTCGCTTCTCTGACCCTTATAAGGTATGTGACCTTGGGCAAATCATCGCCTTTCTCTGGGCTTCAGTTTTGTTATCTCTAAAATGGGGTGGATTTGACTCAAGGGATACCTTCTATCTTTAAAATCCTATATCTTTACTGACTCAATTTCCTTCTTTGTGAAATGAGGATAATAAATGCCTCAAGGGCACCTGGGAAGTGTCACACAAGCCAAGGGTAAAGACTGTGCAAACAAACCTTTAATTGTGAAGTACCTACTGTGTGCGGGGCGCAGGCTCCCAGAAGCGGAAGAAAACCTCCTGCTGCTCTTGCCCACACTAGGTTTAGCTAGTCTGCTTTGTGGTTGTTGTTAGAGGGAAAGGAGCTTGGATCCAGAGGACTGAGATCCACACTTATCTACTGGAGACAGGCTCTCTTTGAAGGGCTCTTTGGTTGGGGAGGGAGGGAGCAAACCACAAGAGAGGCAGGCTGCCCAGTCTTGAAGGGATGGCTGTCTATGGTGTTCAGCCAAGACTGTAGGATTCCCTCTGTCCAATCCTGAAATTCCCCTTAGTAAAGAGGAAGGGTCAAGCTGAGGCTGACTTCTCAGTGCATCTGGACAGAACCGGCCTTTTGTGAAAATTGATGGTTTTGGATGAACCTTATCAGATCCTCCCAGGGTTCAAGCTGCTGATTCCCTAGTGGCAAGGAGGATTCTGGGGAAGCCACCTTCACCAACAAGAGCCTGATGGTCTGAGAGATTACAGGCAGCATCTAGCCAGGATCACAGCCCAGCAAGACAACAGGACTCCTTTTGTCCCCAAATGGCTAGGATGAAATTTTCTTCATACAGGTTTGTACCAGCAAAGTGCTCCCAGAAAAAGCTCATAAATCACCTTCAAGCACTGGCCCCTTGGCTTCATTGGTGTTTCTCTGGTAATAACAGAACTTGTATCAGTTTTCCCATCTCCTCCAGCACTTAAGGAAGTATTGTCCCAATTGATTCACTGGGAAACAGTAAAAACAAAAATAACAAACTGGCTTTTTCCAGAGTTTGCTGGGGGTCAGTTGCTCATCAGAAGATGTCCCTAGGCTCCTTACATTTAGAAGTAAGCCTATAAAATTACATTCAAACACTGTCATGCAGCATCTTTTAAAATTTATATGCATTGGATATGCATGTCTAGAACAATAGGCCCAGTTCCCACTTCATGTCATCCATCCAATGGGAACCTTCGTGGAAAATGATGAAGCTTCTCAGAAGAATCCCACTGGGTCCAAGGGAATGAGGGCTTGGCCCATTGTCTCTAAATAGGCATATCGGTATTAGAGGACTCGGGAGACTTCAGCCATTGTTCCAGGAATGCAGACTCTAACCAAATTAGAGTAATTGAGACTCGCCTATGATCTTCTTGGCCAGCACCGGAATTTGTTCCATCTCTGCGGCCATTTTAAGGTCTGCTTTCAAAAGAAGAAAAAAGGAAGGTGATCTTTTATTTATTTATTTGTTCTTAATCAGAAAATTGGCAAAAGCCATTCTTTGGTGGGGATGCGGTGTGGCGTATGGAAAGAATCCTGGAGGGGCAGTCATGTTAGGACTTAGAAATGCAAGCAGCCTTAGAGATCGTGTCTGAATCTATAGGAAGGGGCTGCCGGGCAGGGAGGCCATGAAGACGGAAGGTGGACAAGGAGCACTTAGATCGTCTCATCCGGTGATGAGCAGACCCAAAGGGAGAGCAGCAATGCAGACAGAAGAGAGGGCCCAGGAGGATGAGCTTAAAGGGGCAGGGGAGACCCCGAGCCCATGGAGATCTCAGGGGGCTGATGAGAGGGGAAAGCAGGGAAAGGGCTCACCTGGACTGCAATGGAGTCAAGCAAGGAGAAAGTGGTCAGCGGGGAACTTCTGCCTCTTCCTCCTCCGCCTCCTCATCATCATTACTATTATTCTTGTTGCTGTTATAATGATAACAAACGTTTATATTGTGTTTTAAGGTTTGCAAAGCACTTTACCATGTCTCATTTGATGAATTTTGCCTAAGTGAAGCTGCTAGCTTGTTAGTCTCTGTCTCTAAGCAGTGGGTGATGTGCGATGCTATAAGCAGTCTTTAAGTCTTGCGGCAAAACTACATGGCCCTACCCTAATTGTGTCTAATTTTTTCTGGGAGTTTGGTAGTGAATAGGCAAAGAGACAGAGAGCTAAGCTGTTCATTCGAGGCTTCTACAAGTGGACCTTGAACATTTTGTCCCAACTAGTGTCACGGATACATTTTAACCAAGCCTCGTAGTGTTCAATTTAATTAAGTAAACATTTGTTAAGAACCTACTATGTACTAGGCACTATGTTGAGTGGCACTGGGGAAGCAAAGATTAACAAATGCAACAGTACTTGGCTTCAAGGAACTTACACTCTTCAGGACTGACAAAATGTACAGAAATAACCACATACAAAGTAGTTTGGTTGGAAGAGACCCAAAGCCGGTGTGTTCGGGAAAAGAAGTGGCATTGTCACTGAACTCTGAAGGAAAAGAGGAGCTCTAAGAGGTAGAAGTGAAGAAGGAATGCACACCAGGTATGAGGAACAGTCTCCCAAAGCTACAGAGATGGGAGGGCAAAGTGCTGTGTTGGGAGGAACAATGAGGAGGTAACTTTGGCTGGTCTGTAGATAGTGTGAAGGAGAGTAATTTGTAATAGAAAGATCAGGCAGAGATAGATTGCAAAGGGTTTTAAAAGCCAAATGGAGGAATTTCTATTTGCTCTTCGAAGTAACGGGAAGCCTCTGAAGTTTATATAGTACAGCAGAAATTGAGTCAGATCTGTTTTAGAAACATCACTGTGGTAACTGTACTAAAGACAAGCCATAGTGGGGAAGCTCTTAGGCATGTAGATCAACCAGTGGGTAATGCAATCATTGAGGCACAGGGTGATTGAATTAGGGTCTTATATATTCACAGAACCTCATGATTTCAGAGCTCAAATGTACCGCAGGATCCATCTGGTTAAAACCATACTCATAAGACACCAGCCTTTGAAGACTGACCTTGAAGAGAAGCCAACCATATTTCCAGGCAGCCTATTCCACTTTGGATTGACCTGATTGTTAGAATGTGTTTTACCCCTTTTTCTGACGTGAACCCCAAATTAACCTATGTTTAATATCTATGTATTACTCTTATATTCATGGCCAGGACAAGGAAGTCTGATTCTTCTTCTATTTGAAAGCCCTTCAAATACTTAAAGTCAGCTGCCTTGTTCCTCCAGAATCTTCTCTTCTCTGGGCTAAACAGAACCAAATTAGCTCAACTGATGCTCACCTGCAGCCCTCCACTGTCCTCCCAATGCCCTTACTCAAGCCTCTACGAGGGAAGCTTCTGATTTTGTTGTTCCCAGGGACCCTTTTTAAATGAGGGTGTTCTTGGTAACTAGTTTCACATTAACTCAATAGAAGAGGTCAAAGTTGACGTGACATGGGGGGAAATGTTTTTCTCTGAATGTTCAATTCCATCAGACACTTATAAAATACTCGCCTGTTCCAAGCACATGAGGCAAAACATGTATGTGGTTGAGTAAGTGATATAAAGTAATTTGAAGAACAGTAGAACCCTACCAATTGGAGGGAGATAAGTCAAGGTCCTTAGGGTAGAGGAGCATGAGGTTTTATCCTTGAAAGAAGCTTGAGATTCTCCAGGTAGAGATGAGGAGTATTGAGAAGGATCAAGGGACCCAAGCTGTCATTGGTGGCCAACCCAACCTGACGTCACTGCCTAGTTGCATAAATACTGGGGCTCAGTGTCCGAAGTCCCAGCTACATAAAAAAGGCAAAAGTCGAATCTCTCCTCTGAAGGAGTTCACATCCTAATGGGGGAGACAACATGCAAAAGCGCTGTGCAAATCCAGGCCACAATAATGGTGGCTCATTGGGATATAGAGGTGGGGTCAGAAAGACATTAGGTCCTTTTGTGCCTCAGACACTTGCTAGCAAATAACTGGAGCTCTGGCACCTCAGTGTCCTCATCTACAAAATGGGAATAATAGCAGTAGGAAGCTCAAATGGCATGCCTTATATAAAGCACTTTTCAAACCTTAAGGCACCATAGAGGTGCTGGTTATTGCGCATGGATCCAGAGTTACCTCCATGACACAGTATGGATCTAGAGTGGGACTGTGGGGAGGGATGGTAGTAAGGGGGGTGGTCATGAGGACTTCATTCCTGTTCACATCACTGGTAGCCTTTAATGGATTCACAATCTTAGATGTAGAAACAATAGAGATGTAAACCTTCAGAACTTGATAAGGGAGTTGAGGAAGCTGTCAATCTAGTTCCTGAGAACAGGTCTCATTGACTCCAATACATGACTTCCTTCACAATGACCTTTGGGTATTAGGAGACTTCGAGCTTGATGGACATCAAGTGATGTAATGAACCACGTCCATGCCCCCCCCCCAAGTAAAGTCAACTAATGATTGTTTTTTAAATACAGTTCAGTGGAAAACAAAACAGAAGTTTGGGGTATAAGTATTAGTTTAAATCTTGAATGCATCTGGGAAAATTTGTCCATCTCTATGATTCTCTGTTAGTTGTCTGTAAAATAAAGGCATTGGTTCAGATAGGTCAGAGGTCCATTCACCTGTAGATCTGTGATCCTAGTATAAGGTGAGACTCCACTGACACTACATCTACTTAAAAGCAACTACCTCTATTTTGTAGGAACTCTTCTAGATACTGAGTATGAACTAAGCCAATTGGGTGAGATACTTGTTTACAGCCTAAGGAATCTGTACAAAAGGAAGGAGCCATCTCAAAATCAGATAGAGATTCTGAGCCTCTGGGACTATAGCCATTGAAGCAGATGGAATATTCCATCACATTCCTGAGGCACAACATCAGGGCTAAGCTGAGACAGAAGATGAAAAAATGGAGAAGGGCCACTGGCTGTACTGTTGTGTCAGAGCAGAAGATCAGTTCTGAGGGATATCTCAAGAAAAGGTCTGTTCCTTCCCCAAGTCACCAACCTGGTGCCTATCTATCCATAGACACTAAAATGGTAGTTGCTGTTTCATATCCCTAATATTTCCAATAAATTGTAGTTTTCTTCAGTCATAAAGAGGCCAATGGTTAGCTAGAGAAAAATATAAATGTAAAGTTAGAGAGTTCAATCTCTCCATGTTAGGAATTTTTTTTAACTGGGGGCTCAGAATGATTTTGGTTAAATGCATAACATAAACTCCCTAAAACTAAAGAGAAGGGGACTACATGGACTTTGGGTGCCATTACATTGTCACCGTGCTAAAGTGAGGGTAACAAGGTGTTAGACCAGAAACCCAGGCTACTTCACTGCTTCATAGTCTTACATCTAATGCCTTTGCTGGTTGATCATAGAATGTCAGATGTCAAAGGGAGATTCAACATCATCTATCCCAGACCTCCCATCTTATAAAGGAAACTGAAGCCTACCTAGGGAAAAGGACTTGCCCAAGGTCACAAAATAATTTAGAGCCCTGACAGGACTCTTCTGAAAAATAACCCACTCCTCTACCCCATTCCATCATGTTGTCCCTGGGGCTTATTGGAACCTTTAGGATCATAGGATTTATCAGTTGGACTATGCCATAGAGACCCTCCTAACCCAAAACACAGGTGACACGTTACCAGAGGCCTTTCCTGATTACCTCAATTATTAGTGCTCTCTCTGTCTGTCTTGGTGTCTGTCAGTCTGTCTGTCTCTCTGTCTACCTGTCTCTGTCTCTCTATGTGTTTGTCTCTCTGTGTCTTCCTGTCTCTCTTTCACTCCCCCATCTCTTTTCTTTATCTCTTTCTCTCACTGTTTTCTCTTCCTTCTCTCTCTCAATCTCTCTCTCTTTCTGTCTGTCTCGCTTTCTCTGTCTCTCTCGCTTCTTCTCTCTGTCTCTGTCTGTCTCTCTCTGTCTCTGACTGTCTCTCTCTCTGTGATTATCTCTCTGTTTCTCTGCCTCTGTTTCTGTCTCTCTGTGTCTCTCACTGTCTCTCTTTCTGTCTCTCTCACTTTGTACCTCTCAATGATTTTGTATATATTTTTCATATGTTTTGTGCACATACACGAGTCTATGTTGTTTCTTTCCAGGAGAAGGGAAGCTGTAGTTGGCCGACGCTCTGTTGAGAAGCACGATTGAGTTTGGCCAGGCTTATTCTCAGATGGCAGCCACACAGTCTGTTGCCTGGGTGCATTCTTAAAGTCTTTCCAACCAGACTTGACTTAATACATTGGGCTCCCCTGCCCCAGCCCTAGGCTATCTCCATGCTCTTCTGAGACCTTGGAAGACAACATCCTTGAAAATCCAGTCAGCAAAGGGAACAATTTAACAAGAGGTTTTTAACTGAGAAAACTGAATGCCTCCTCTTCCAATAACAATGAAAGTTTTCATTTCAGGTTTAGAAAGTCCCTTCCATTTCCAGATGGGCTGACATTCTCTAGTCAATGGTGATCTGGAAACCACAGAGTAGGAGGACAGTCAAGACCAAGGCAAGGGGCTTGACTTGAGAGACAGAAGCATCAGGTAACTTGGCATTTGGAGAATCCAGAGCAGGCAATTTTGGGAGACATAGCTTTGACTTATCAACAAGAATAGGAAAACCCCTGCTGCTCTGGGTCCCACTTACCCCCTTAGAAATAGGAGCATTTCTCTCCTAATTCTATATCTTGGGATCACAAGAACTAAGTTCAGCTGCTGATCCACCACTTATCAGTTGTGTGACACTGGTTTTTGGACATCTTTAACTGTATATCCTCTCAAACTTAACATGTCTTTCTCCTATTTCCAAATTTCCAATTTCAGTCAAGGGTACCACCATCCTCTCCATTACACAGATCTTCAGCCTCAGTTACCCTCAACACCTCACTCTCCCTTAGTCCACAGATAGAGACTCTTGTCAAATATTGTTGTTTCTTCCTCCATGACAATTCTTGTTTATGTCCCCTACTCTTTATTCATACAGGTACCACCCTAGTCCAGGCCCCCATCACTTCACTTTTGGACTATTATAATAGCTTTGTACCCACTGTCCCCTCCTCATGTCTCTCCTCACTCAAAGCCATCTTCCACTCAGCTGCCAAAGTGATTTCTCTAACTTTCAGATCTGATTTGGATATCTCTCTCACCTATTCAGTGAACTCTGATGGCTTTTTATCTCCTCCGGGATCAAACATAAAGTCTTCTATCTGAAATGGTCTAAGGATATAAAGATAGTTTTTATAAGAAGAAATTAAAGTTGTCTATAGTCATATGAAAAAAAATTCTCTAAATCACTATTGATTGGAGAAATGCAAATTAAAACAACTCTGAGGTACCATATCACAACTATCAGATTGATTAATATGACAAAAAAGAAAATGATAAATATTGGAGATGTGGGAAAATTGGAACACCGATGCATTATTGGTGGACTTGTGAACTGATCCAACCATTCTGGGGAGCAATTTGGAACTATGCCCAAAAAGCAGCAAAACTGTGCATATCATTTGATATGTCATTGCTAGGTCTATCTCCAAAAAAGATCATATAAAAGGGAAAAGGACCCAGATATACAAAAATATTTATAGCACCTCTTTTTGTGGTGGCAAAGAATTGCAAATTGAAGGGATGCCCAGAAGTTGGGAAATGGCTGAACAAGGTGGGATATAGGAATGTAATGGAATACTATTGTGCCGTAAGAAATGAGGAGCAGACACATTTCACAAAAACCTGGAAAAAACTTATATGAATTGATGAGGGAAGTGAGCAGAATGAGCAAAACACTGTATACAGTAACAGCAACAGAAAAATTGTATAATCAACTTTGATAGACTTAACTCTTTTCAGCAATACAATGATCCAAGACAATTCCAAAAAGCCTCATTATGGAAAATGCTGTCCACATCCAGAGATATAACTATGGCCTCTGAACACAGGTCAAAGCAGACTATTTGCTTTTTGTTGTTTTTTTTTTCCTTCTGGTTTTCCCTTTTGTTCTTATTTTTCTTTCACAACATGACTAATGTGGAAATATGTTTCATATGGTTGTATGTGTATGGCCTATATCACATTGCATATCATCTTGGGAAGTGGAAAGTGGAGGGAAGGAAGAAAAATAACATTTGGAACTCAAAATCTTATAAAAGTGAGTGTTGAAAACTATCTTTACATGTAATTGGGGGGAAAAGCTATAAAGTGGGGGGAAAAGAAACTAAAAAATAAAATAAAAAGTCCTCTATTTGGCATCCAGAACCCTTCACAATCTAGTCCCTTCTGATTTTTTTCCAGTCTTCTTAGACTTTGCTACCCTCCATGCACTCTTTAACCTCTCCGCTCATCTTAGTCCCAGACCCCGTCTCCTCTCTCTCGCCTGTCCTCCATCTCTGGGATGCTTTCCTCCCTCTACTTTGCTGCTTGACTTCTCTGGTTTCCTTAAGGCCCCGTTTAAATGTCTCCTTCCTCAAGCCCTTCTGGTTCCTTCATTCTGACAGTTCTTCCAGTTTCTTCTCTCTGGAGCTGACATGTACATGGCGCGTTGCTTCTCGTGTCCCCATTAGACTAGGAGTCCCTTAAGGGCCGTGCTTTGTTTGTTTGTTTGTTTTCGTGGCTGTTTCTCTTTGCATCCTCAGAACTTAGCACGGTGCTTGGCACATAGTAGGTACTTAACAAATGACTGTTGACCGACTGAAAACGATACCTCCAAAGCTCCTCAAGAGCAGGGATTTTTCAGGTTTTTGCTTCAAATCTCTAGCCCCCAGCCTAGGGTCTGACACACAGTTCCAACTTTAGAAATGCTCGATAAATAAGCAAACATCTGCCTGGACCTCCGTTTCTTTATCTGTAAAATGGCGAAAAGAAGAGTAACTTTGCCCACGTTACAGATTATCGTAAGGAACAGACCTTGTAAACTGCAAAGAGCTTACAGAGGTGAGTCACCCTCGCCCATTGGACAAGCCAAAGTGAAAAACAAATGGCCATCTTCAAGGCAGCCTCCCCCTCCTCCTCTCCTTCCCTGACTTTCTTCTCCTCATCCATTGCTGTCGCCTCCTCCTCCTTGAAGCTGCTCCTACTGCCATGTTCTGAAGGACTCCAAGCTGTTAAGCCTTTGTTAGATTTCTGTAAACATATGATTCATGCTTTTAAAATATGGCTTTCTCTGTTAACAAGCTTCTGCTGGATGTAACTCAGCACTATTTTCTGTTCTGCTCCTTTCCCAGTGTCTATAAAACACAAGAAAAGCCATCTTTCAGGATGATGTACCAAAGACAATCCGGACTTTCTCCTGGCACTTGGGGCTCCTGCCAAAGGCACTCATGCCTCAGAGTTCCCATATTTAGGTGCTGAAGCCTCCCCTGAGGGTGAGCTGTCTGAACTGAGTCACTTCTACTCTTTGCTTTGGCTTCCCTTTCAGCCAAATGGAAAAGCTGTGCTGGAAATGGATCTGCTTTTTTGGTCCTTGTTCACTGGCAAGGTTGACATTGCAGAGAGGTCAGACCATATTTTATCCTCCCAACTTGGAATTCCTTTGAAAAAAGAAAATGGATGACAAGACGTAATGTGGCCGAGACTCTGAAAGTGTCCATGTCAAGGAGTGTGTTCCAGCTGACTCATCTCTTTGACTTTGCTCCAAACCACTCCAAGGTTTGGAGGAATTGGGAAGGATGGGGGAACGCTGTTGTTTTTCAGATCTCTTTGGCCCTCTCCAATTTATGAACTAATAACCTTCTGAGAAATGCCACCCAAGAGCAAAGGTTGGAGGGAACATTCCAAACAACTCTAAACTCTAGAATAAGGCTGGGCTGGCCTGAGTGGGAAGAGGCTGGCCCTTGGGAAGCTAGGGGCAAGGTGCTAAGTTGTGTGTACTAGGAGGGAGACTTGATTCAAGTTACCCAGAACAAGGTGAACAGTGTCTAGAAAGATCCAGGGTTTCCAAGGGGAGTGTGAAATTTCCCAAAGTGCAGAACAAAAGGTCTTTAATAGATGATTTTTATGAGCCTTTGTGGTCAATAAAGTTCAGTACCTGTTGGCCAACCCATTGGTGATGAACCTCCCAAGGAGTCTGTGTCTGGCCTTGATTTTTTCATGCTTTATTAACGACTTGTCAAAGGCAGACATTGCACATCGATCAACTTTGTGGATGGTACCAATATGGCTAACACTAATACTTTGGGCAATAGAATCAGAGTCCAAAAAATTCTGGACTGGATGAAGCATTGGAATGAATATCAGAAGATGGAATTTAATATGAAAAATGTCAAGTCTTACATCTGAGTATAAAATAATCAAATTCATTATGTATAATAGCTAGCCTAAGCATATGTATAATTACAAGTCTAAGGAAAGGGAAGCATAGTTATTGGTTGTTAGCATATAGTTTAATAATATCTGTTTTTTTAATGTCTGATAAGCTCCATTTGAGATAGCAGGGTGATGTGACTATGAAAAATCTTGGGCTGCATTTGAAGAGGCATAACTTCCAGGAACCAAGAAATAATAGATAGTCCCTCTACCTACTGCTATAATCGGACCTCATCTTCAGGATTCTATTAAATTCTGGGAGCTGTAATTCTAGAAAGATATTGAGAAGCTGGAGAGGATGCCAGTTGGGATGGTGAAGAACCTAGGCACATCATGTGAAGATTAGTGTAAGGAAAAGGGTATATTTAACCTGAAGAAGAGCAGGCTCTGGGAGGAATATTCAAGTGTTTGAAAGACTGTCATGTGGTAGAGTGTTGGACTTGTGCTCCTTGGTCCAAAAGGGTAGAACTGACAGCCACAGGCTGAAATTACAAAGTGGTAAATGAAGGCTCGACATTAGAGAAAACTTCCTAGCAATAAGAGCCATCCCACGACCCAACCAGAGGGGTGCTGGTTACTCTTCTTTAAAGTCTTCCAGCATAAGCTAGATGAACACCTGCTGGCTCTGTCATTATGTGGATTTCTTTTATATGTGAGTTGAACCAGGTGGCCATTGAGGTCCTTTTCTACCTTCATACTCTATGATTCTATGAAATTCATTAAAGTTATCCTCCAGTAAATGGATAGTTTGAAAAAAGTCTGGCCAGGCAAAGAAGCAGAATGTGGTATGGGCTGCCCAAGCTTTGAAAGTGTCCCCACCATATGTGAAAAAAACACAATAATGAAATCCTCTTTCCACTGATTTTATCTTCTATGAAGGGTTTGTGGGAAGCCCCTGACAATAGTCTCAGAGGATGAGCAGACACAGGTGATGTGAATCTGGCGCCCACAGCCTATGAGGGCATGCCAACAATCAAGAGATCACAGATTCCTCAAAGGATTCATGCATAATAAATAAAAATACCTTTATGACTTAGAAAAAAAGGAAAACATGTTGATGCACTCAGAACCTGTGGGGCTTATTGATAGGATATTAGATTGAAAATATTGTTTTACCTCTTCATCATAACAAACTCTTCTCCTCATGCTGTAGTCACAAGGTTCAAGGATGAGCTCTTACATGGGCCAAGATCTGCAGTGGGACCCAAGTCATTCCCTGCTGCCTATTTGAGCAAGAGTAAGATCCTTCTGGAGCTTAGTCTCTTTTTCTGCCAGATGAAGGGTTTAGATGAGGCAATCACCAATATTTCTTTCAGCTCAACATTCCACAGTCCTGTAAAGCATATCTCAATACTTCCGAGTTGTCTAGGGAACAAAGACCAGCTCCTTAACCAGTCATCCGAGGCCATGTGCAATCTGGTTCCTACTTACATATCCAGTCTCATCTCCTACCATTCATTTACCCAAACCCTCTGCTCCAGACATACTGACCTTTTCTTCATCCTCCAAATATGGTATTCTATTCCCTTCTTCAGATATTTGTTCATACCACATTGCTACTATCAATGCTTTTCCTCCATCTCTGAATTTTTCCCACCTGCATCCACACAACCACTCAAAAGGGGAAATTTTAGAAAGCTGAGGAGGGAAAATGGATGAAAAATACCAGTGGTCTATACATGCCTCTGGATGATTAGCCAAGTGTGTTATTACATCAGTGTAGATGCTTAGAACAGTCATTACAAATACTCAGCTGGTTCAGAAGCAAATAGGAAATGAGAGGGCTGTACTGCATAGCACACATGACACCACTAAGTCATCCCCCAACCCTAAACACATCTTTCTTACAACAACATCCCTGAGGAGCTGTTTTGTGGCTGCAATCATGGATCCCCTCAATCCCTGAGGAATCTGATTCACAGATGCCCCAAAGGCAAGGGAGAGATATACGGTGGAGCAAAGCCAATCTCAGAACTTTGTCAGTGATGCTTGGTGTTCAAGAAGGGCCATTAAGGATGTCATAAAGGATGCATATGTAACTTGGGCTTGACTGGGCATCATGCCTAGATCTGCCTAATGTGGAGGCTTCTGCATCCCCTACCACGTGGGTGGATGTAACCTCCTCTGACTGGCTGCATAACCGGAAAAAGGTTCTATCTTCAAAACTTTAGGGATCTGAGATTACTATCAGTGGCTTCCCACCACCCCTTCCTTTAAGCAAGATTAAATCAGTGAGAAGGGGATTTCATTCTTTGTTTTTTCACATATGGTGGGGACACTTTCAAAGCTTGGGCAGCCCATGCCACATTCTGCTTCCTTGAATGGCCACATTTTTTCAAATCATCCATTTGCTGTGATAACTTAAAGAATTTCACAGAATCCCAGAGTATGAAGGTAGGAAGGGACCTCGATGGCCACCTAGTTCAACTCAGACACGAGAGGAATGTCTACAATGACAGTCAGCAATCGATCGATCACCTAACTGCTACTTGAAGACCTCGCAGAAGGGTAACCAGCACGGCTCTGTCGAGTCATAGGATGATTTTTATTGTAAGGAAATTTCTCTAACATCAAGGACAAGTCACTGTTGGCCACTCTTTCTGGCTGCATATCTACTTCTTGTTGCATATCGTATGAAGGTGTCAGTTCAGGCCCAGCAGAGCATGAACAGAATCAGTAAAAAGGAAAGAACTTCCTTTCCCTAATCTCTCAATTATCCCGATGAGAAATGGACTTGGGGATGTTTGTGTTTGTTTCTCTTCTGTGTTATTTGTCTTTATCAGTTTCAAGTGGTGATCCCCATTAAACCTGGGATCCGGAGCCAGAATGGCAAGCAGAGTACCACAGCCAGCATGCCCAGCAGAGAAGGCAGGGTGCCTGGGACTGGAGCTGGAGAAAAGTTTGGGACTTGGAAACTGTGAGTGTGTTCTATAGGAACCAAGTTGAACTATGAACCTAATCCTCTTCCCCTTCCCAGAGACTGAGGTGGTACAGGGCAGCAGGGAGGGGGATTCAGCCTCCCATGTGCTGGGGGAGTAAGTTTGGACATCTGTGGTTATATCTTTTGGAGCAAATAGTTCTTTGTAAAAGCTAGATTACTGTTAGTGGTTAAAATGAACTGAGATTCAGGGCACCCCATTACACTTGGGATGACACCATCAGTGAGAGCTGGATCCATTTGTAGAGAGTCTCGACACCCCAACCCCACTTAAAGTTACAGAACCCTGGGAGTGGGGGTGAAATCTAGCACCTGCTGGAGCCAGGCGCCCAATGGAACACTTGTAACTGGGAAAAGTAGCGGTGTGATCCTAGACAAAAGCCAGGAAAACAAGGTGGGGTAACCGCCAGTGGGCTGCTCTGGTGTCCATAAAATATGAATAGACCCAGAGGACTTTTCAGATTGGGATACACATCTTGATGGGGTTTTTAGGAGCCACACTGGAGTTAGCAAATTAACTACAGGAATCTTAAGATGAGAGAAAAGGAGCTGGTGAACAGTCCCATGAAGCCATCTCCACCGAAGTCTGGGGACTATTGTCCCACAAGGAGCCACTGACTCATGGGAGAATGGACTCCAGAGTTCTAGAATGGGGGAGATTCAAGATCAGAATCACCGCTGGCCTCAGTGTATTTCTCTCTGCAGTTGGACACATGATCTCTCTCATTCAGAGATATTGTCTCCTATTGCTTCATTCTCTTCAGTGTTAATGAAGTGATCAGGAGGTGGTAGAGGGTGGGGTACAGAATAACGGTCCCTCAGAATTGCTCTACCTTCTTGCTATCCCCTGGTACAGGAGCAGGGCCCTACCTCCCCAGGCTCTCCCAAGCCTGGAGTCCCCACTGATGAGTTAAGTCGACTGCCGAAATTCTACCTGTCTTTAAAGCCCCCTGTGGTGTGGTTAGCTTGTTTGGCTAGCCAATTAAAGAGGGGCTCACACTTCATAAAGAGTTCCTGGTAGTAAAACTTTGTTGTGTGAAGTCCTTAACACTTACTGCCTTGTAATTACAACGGTGGGAATGGGTGTGGAATCCTTCCCTGGCACTTGGAACATTGCTGAGGTGAAGAGTGCCCAGAGGCGGGAGGGGGGGGATGGTGAGGGTCCTCAGCCTGTACTATACAAGGACTGGTGAACGGAAAGTTTAATGCGGAAAAAGATAAATCTGGACAGGAGGAGCTATCTTCCAGAATTTTCATGGCTGTCACTTGGAGGACAGTTTAAATTTGTTCTATTTGGCCCCAGAATAAAACTAGGCACGATGGGGAGATGTTTCTGAGGCATAGATTGCCTCCTGATAGAAGGGAAGGAACCTCTACCAATGAGAGCTATCCAGAGTGAAAGGGGCCACCTCGGGAGTTAAGGAGTTCCTCATCACTGGAGGTGTTCATGTGGTCAGCTTGATCACTTGGGAGCCTTCTACCTGAGGTCGAAGATTTGCTGCCTAATGAGGCCTCTTCTAGCTCTGAAATTGCATGTTTCCCAGAGGCTCATTGGAGATGTGGGAGGAGGTTAGTTCTTGACTGTCAGTGCCTGACCCCCATCTCTGATGCATTTGTCGGGGTGGGGAGGATTTGTCCAGACCACTACTTCACATGCTCCCCGACTCTCTTCCTCTTGTCCCTAAACCACGTGTGACCCAGAGTTCTAAAGAATACAGAATATAGTCTGACATTGGGCGCAGATGAGGTATCCAACACCAGCTGTGGGGCTCTTTGGGAAACCACAGTGAACAGAGAAGCAGATTTCCACAATGGAGAGAGGTCTGGGCTTGCTTTGGAAAACGGTTCAAATCTTGCCTCTCTTGCATAATAAGAGCCCTGCATCCCCAGGCAAGACGCGTCACTTTTCTGAGTTTCACCTTTCTCACCTGCAGAATGGGAGCTGTCAGGAGCCTCAGAAATCAGGCTGCAGGAAGTGCTGTGCAAACCTTCTAGATGAGCAGCAACTGTACTTGTGGTTTGGGGTCTCTCCCTTCCCATATGGAAGGCCCATCTGGCCTCCCATAAGCAGTCACCATCATAATGAGCAAGGACTTTTGCAGGGCTTCCTCAGTGTGTTTCAGAGTGAGTGAACTCCTCTTCTGCAGAGGGAGGAGGAAGAAGCCAGGCTCTCCTGTGGAGCAGGAGCTGTCCAGGTCCTTTGCTCAGGGTTTAGGCTGGCAGCTGGGCCACTCCTTTCCTAGTGCAGGACGTCCAGCTTAAGTTTGCAGTGAGAAATGAGCTGTGAATTCCAGGGAGAAGGTCGGGGGGAGAAAAGCAGCCAGGAGCGCTTCTGCCGCCCTCATAATCATGGCAGGTAAACAGGGACCCTACCTTCAGCTGGAGAAAGCTGAGAAGCCACAGAGCGAGAGAGTGAGGAAGGAGCAGAGAAGCCAGAAGACCAGCCTTGGGAGGCCTCTGAGCACACAGACTGTCCAAGCCACGAGGGGAGAATAAATACAGAATGTCTGACCTCAGAACTTAAGATGTTAACGCTGGTGGGGAAGTCTAAGACAGAGAACGTTGGAACGGGGAGGAACCTCTGAACAAAGAGGGTCAGAGACCATCAAAATCTGGGAGTGCTGGACCTAGTGACCTCTGATGTGCCTTCGCCTTCTAAACCTCTGATGTGGATGCTTCCTCTACCAAAGGGTGCAGCGCTCAGCCCATCCCTGCCCACCCTTCCCATGGGCTCCATTTTATAGAGGAGGAAACTGAGACTTAGAAAGAAGTGACTTTCTTAGAGTCACATAAATCCTAACAGCCAGTCCAGAGATTCTGTTAACTCCCTGCCCAGTCCTCTCTCCACTCCATCCAGCTTCCTTTTCTGGAAATGTGAACAGTAATTATTAGAAAAGAGGGCACTATGGAAGGGCCTTTGATGTAGGACCAAAGTGAGCAGATAAGTGGAAGAGGGATAAGTCTGGCAGTGTGTGAAAAATGGACTGGGGGTGTGCATGTGTGTATTTGTGGGAGTGACTGTGCATGTGATTGTATTATGATTGTGTATGAGATTATGTGTGTGTGTGGTTGTGAGATTGTGAATATGATTGTATGATATATGTGAGTGTTTACATGTGATTATGTGAATTTGTATGTGAACGTGTGTGTAAGAATGTATGTGGGGGGTGAATGTATGTGTATGAATGTGTGCGAATGTGTGTGTATGTGTGTGAATGTGTGTGTATGAATGCGTGTATATGAAGGTGTATGTGAATGTGGGGGTGAATGTGTGTGTGGGGGTGAATATGTGGGTGAATGTGTGTGTGAATGTGTGTGTATGAATGTGTGTGTGTATGAATGTGAGTGTGTGGGTGAATGTGTATGTGTGAGAGAGATGTGAGCCCCAAAAAGCCTTAGAACTTCTTGCTGCCTGATGCATCAGAAGGAGTGGGTATCTGGAGTCAGAGGACGTGGGCCCACACCCTGGCCCCACAGCATCCCAGCTTGGGCAAAGGGCATCCCCTTTCTAGGCCTAGCTTTTCAGATGTGCAAACTGAGGCAAACAGCCCTTCGCCTGCTCACCCTATGGTCTTGTTACCCAGAGGGAGCTGTGGAGTCAGGGCCTGGTTCAACATCGGAGCAGCTCTTCTGCCACCCTGTCCCCTTAAGGCATTTGGAATGAGAGGGCACCTGCGTGTGGGAGCCCCTGAAATGAGGCATTTTCAGACGCTTAGCTATGAACCATTTGGTTCTTCTCCACCAGGAGAGTCCTCCTCCCTGCAGATGACCTTGGGGGAGACAAAGCCCAGCTCTGCTCATGTTGGAATGGGACAAATTAAAGAACAGAAAGTCTTATAGCAATTTTGGAAATGAGAGAGAGACAGAGAAGTTTCCGGTTGGGCAGGGGTGGTTCTGGTACTTCTGATTACATTATCCAAAACAAGATAGTGACTGTAATTTCACATGGGGGTAGAGGAGAAGGGGAGCCCCTGTCGGCCCAGGTACAACAGGGCCCGTGCAGCTGCCTTGTCAGGGGGCCGACCAGACTTGCCAGGCTTTCCCTCAGCCCCTCAACCTCCTCAGTGCAGACGCCATCCCTCCCTGAATTTCTCTTTCTCACACTCAGAAATCCCTCCTCTCCCAAGCCTTCCTGCCCCTTAGCAGTGACCCTCACACCCACGACAGCTGTGGGTGGGGGAGAATCACTGTGGAATCTCGGGTTGGATACTCTGCTCAATATCTTTCTTTCTTTTTTTCCCCCCAAATGAGGTGTGAGAATGTTCAGGAAATGAATCCAAGGGCCTGTTCTCGTGAGTTGCTGTCATCTGCCGCAGTACTGTGAGAAACTACCAAGGTTCTATTGAGGAATCCCAGGCCCAGCCTCGGTGCCAAGAAGCACTTGCTGGGCCTGGGAGTCAAGGCATTCCAATGCCACTTTTACAGATGTGGCCACTGCAGCTGGTGGGTCTGGGAAAGGCTTAGCTGCATTCCCCCAGGCGAGAAGAAAATACTGGCATCATCAAGGTGTTTGGAAATACCTTCTCATCAGTGGAGTAAAGTGAGTGGAGCCATGGTTAGGGCGGGGTGTTGAGGACTTGGCTCAGGACACCTTCCTCTTTGTGGTCCAGAAACCAGGCTCCTATAGTTTAGGCCTCATGGTGCTCTTCTACCCCATGCCCCACAAGGGGTGGGGGAGTGGGGAGGGTCAACCTCCAGCAGTGAGTATGAGAGTAAGATTGTGGACTGGGGAAAGCCTGAGTCCTGTCCTGTGAGTATGATCCCCCTGGTGAGACTGAATGCACCATCCTGCCTCGACTCCGGATATCTGCAGGCCCTCGCCACAGTCTGTCATCTGTGAGACCATCACTGCTCTGCCCCAGGTGGGAAGAACTCTGAATGACACCTCTGAAAATGAGATGCGAGTGGAGCCCAGGTCAGTGTTCCCATAAAGGTGAACTAAGGGCAAGAGAAACTTCTTTCCCCTTCCTTAGGTTTCTCATAGGACCATAGATTCAGAGCTAGAAGGGGTCCTAAAAACAACCTAGTCTAGCTCTCTTGTGTTACATACTGAGGAAACTGAGGCAGGCAGAGGTGAAGTGACTTGCCCAGGGTGACACATCCAGGAAGTGTCAGAGGCTGGATTTGAACTCAAGTCTTTCAGAATCCAGAACATTTCCCTTCTTGTCCTAGAAGAGTAGATTATACGATCAGGAGGTCCATAGAATTCAATGTCCCCCTGTCTCCATTCACAATCATTCCCTAGGAAGAATAGCTGCCTTCGGGCCCTTCTTTACCTCTACCAGATACCACAGATCACCTTCAACTGCTGCAGTGCAAGAGAGGACACCCATGAACACAAGGTTCCCCCTCCCCACACAAGGATGTGGGGCCACAGAGCTAGATGGTGCCTTTTGTATGAACTGAGGACATGCCAGGAAGCAGGAAGGTGACCAGTCTGTGAGCATACGTCAGTAAACTGAAAAAAGAAATGGCTCTTTTGACATGTGTCTGCCCCCTGCGTTTCCTTCTCTGAGTCCTCACAGCGAGGCACCACAGGCTCACCTCCCCTGCGTAAGGAGGCGTCCCTCGGGTGACTCTAAACAAGGGCCTGTGCCTTGTTGTCTAGCCAGGGAGCTTAGTAAAATCCTGTAGATCTCTCCTGATCTCTGCCTCCCCCTACTCAGTCCTGCCACCTGCCGTACAAGTAAGATGCATTCTGCAGTCTGAGGAGGGAGCAGGGCACATGATAACACCCTAAAACCCAGGACTCACCCAAGGGAGGTCATGTATCAAGAGTGCCATCAGATATGTGTGGTCAGAAAAGAAGACGGGCCTGGCCTTGTAGGAAGAGAAGAGCCTGGACCTGCCCCTCGTATCCCTCAGAGCTCATTAGAAAATGCCAAAGGCCTCCAGAGTGTTGGGTGGATGCCTTGTGGTGAATGGACAAAATGGAACCCGTAGGATGGGCAGACAGGGATGGGTTAAGGAGTAAGTGTCCACATCATAGATTTAGCACTAGAAGAGACGTCAGAAGTAGTGAGGGCCAACTCTCCCATGCTGCAAATGAAGCTAATAAGGCATAGAGAGTTTCTAGTTGACTTGCCCATGTCACCCAAATGCTAAATCTCTAAGCAAGATCTACAGCCAGTCCTTCTTTAGTCTAAATCTGGGGCCTAGTCTCCTACGCCATATTGCTTTTTATATGAATGTGATCATGCTCACTGGAGTGCTGGTGTGTGTCTGGATATATATATATATATATACACATATATAATATTACATTTATGATATATTATATGTGATATATTGCATTAGTACATTATATATAACACAATATATACATACCTGTATATGTGTATATATGTATATGAACTGATGATCACATTAATGTGAAATACACACACACACACACACACACACACATACACACACATCCCTTTTCCCCTTGGGGACAGTGACTCTGTGTTGACTCCTAGGCCTACGAATTGCAGATTCCTTACTGATGGTCTCTGAATTTCCATTTCTTTGTCCAAGCTCTTTGCTAAAGCTTGGTTACTTTTTCTCACTCTACTCTTTGCTCCTTGGTTATGGTCATGATTTCTTAGGCTCAGCAAAGGAGGCAGAATCTTACTAAAACCACAAGTTAGTAACTGTGGGATCTGAGCTTGAATAAGTATATCAAATAGAACCAATACAAGCAAGGAATAATTACAAATATCTTGGTCTTCTCCAGGCAAGACAAAATTATCAAGAAAAACAATGGCTATATACATCAAGAGACTCACTGGAGGAATAAAGTCAAAGAGTTATGGGAAGAACACGTTCAAATCAGCTGGCAAGTCAGCAAGCACCAGACACTGGGCTAAGCACGAGTGATGTCAAGAAAGAGTGGGGGGAAGTAGACATGTGCCAGTGAAATTACTTGGTGTAAGTGGCCTTGGTTAACCACTGAAAAGAACCTATGAAACAGCTCAGATACAAGAATAAAATCAAAAGTCCCTTCATGAGTAGGTGAAAGGCACATGAGGCCCCCTAACAATATGATGGCATAGATGTTCTGACAAATGGTGGCATCTAGGGGATTTGTTTACAGAAAGAGAGGGTTTCCTGATGGTGACACCAGACCAGATCATTGACCACAGAAGCTGGAAGGAGATCATTCTTAAGGAGCCTGGACTTATTGGTTGATGAAGACTTTGCTGGGAAGATAGAAATTGTGCAGCACATGCTGAAGGGTTGACCTACAAAGGTATTGTGGCTGGGATTATTCACCAGAGGCTCACTATTCCTCCTAAGTGATGAGATGACAAATCCCCATCCTGCCCTTAGAAGCCACACAACAGGCTTGAGAATTCACCAGATTCATCAGACTGGAACCAGTGAGCTAGCACCGAGAGCCATTTCACCCACAATGGCCCGGATGCAGTATTAACCCCTCTTCCACCCCACCCTTGATTTAAGAATGTTGCTCATAGATGTTGGCGTATCACGCACCCAGAACCTTCAAGTTGCATGGGATGGAAACTCCTTCCGATATATAGAGACCTTGTGGTGGAGAAAGTGGTTATTAAGTGGGAATGATGTGAAGAACATGATTTTCTTCAGCATTCTTCTGTCTGGTCCTGGGCTGCTCTTGAAGATGCTTCTGGTGAATGTAGTGACAATGGGACTGACTCCCTATGCTTTGCTTCAATGACAAAAAACAAAAAACAAACCCCCAAACCAACTATTTTTATCAAGAAGTTCAATGGTTTGCTGGACACTAAACATAAAGGAACAATGCAAAGATAGAACCTCATCCAAGGACTATTCTATCTGACTCCATCTGATATAAAGAGGCAAGCAATGAGCGTCATGGTGGATGACGATGAACTTCTAAAATGCTTGCAAATATACACCAGGCTTTGCATTCATTGTCTCATCTGAGCTTCCCCAAACCATGAGTCAGGGACCCCACGGGGCATTATAACTATTGTTATAGGTGAGGAAGCCAAGGCTTTGTGGGGGTAGGTGACTTATCCAGAGTCAGAGAGATAGTAAGAATTACAGGAAAGACTGGAACCCAGATTTTCCTGATGGCGGTCTCTTTACTAAACCATCCTTGCCTCTTGTCTCCATGAGCAATAGCAGAATTCAGTGATAATTGAGAGTAGGACCAAAAGCAATGAGTGGGAATCACGAAGAAGCTAATTTAGTTGTCCCCCCCCAAGGAAAACCATCCTCATGTTGAGTCATTGAAATTGGGCTGAAGTACCACAAGGAAGGTGACTTCTCATCAATGAGGTATGCAAGCAAGAGGCCAGCTGGCCAGCTGGCAGAGGGGCTGGAGAAAAGGCTTCTTGCTTAGGGAAGGCATGGCCTCCATACCTTTTGAGATCATTGCCAGCTGTGAAATACCCTGATGATGACACCAAGAATAAGAATGATGTGAGAGGCGACCAGAGCACCCCCCCCCCCCAAACCAGAAGCCCTAGGTTCGTCTAATTCACTCTGGCATTATGACCCTGGGTGGGTAAGTCACCTAACCTCTTAGTGAAACTAAACCGCAGAAAGGAGTTTCTCCAACCAGAAACTCCCTTCGCTCATGGAATCACAGGCCCAGTCCCTCTTTCCATCTTTAATAATAGTAATGAGACTGGTAAACATTAAGTATAAAAGGGAATCATAGGATAGCACCTTATGGCAGTATCATTTCTATCTAACAACATCAGGTATAAAATGAGAAGGGAAATACAATAATACTAATATTACTGACCCGATAGCCACAAACATGAAAACAGTATCTGCAGGGGTACAGCGGGCTTCTCTGGGAGAGTCGATGGCTCCACCCCAAAGCCTGGCTTCTTCTCAATATTCTCCTCCTTTCTTTAATAAGCCCTGGCCCAGTCTCCGGGCCCCTGGGGGAGGGGGGGGGAGCAAAGGTCAACCTGCTGTGGATTGTGCGGCTGTGAGGGGTCAGCTGTGGGATTTGTGGGTTGTTCAGCCATCAGAGCCTAGCTCAGGGCTGCTGAGATCCTCCCAAATCGGCCATCCCCCGGTGAAGTCACAGCGTTCTGCTGGTGCGCGCCTCTCATTAATCATCTCCTTCTGCTTCCTTAGCCATTCCAAGCCTGACTGTTCCCTTTTCCTCACCAAACAACCATCTACTTCCATGCTCCAAAATGTTATTTATTTCCCTGAATTCCTTGATTTGGCGCGACCATCTCCCCTAACCTAGAGTGTATAAATGAGGGCAATGAATTACCAGGCAACATCAAAGCACAGCCGCCTTTTACATCAAATCGTTAACTTTAAACGCTCCCCAAATTCATGTTCCAAGACGCTGGAGAGAGGTAAGAAGTTCAAAGGCCCTGAAACATAAAACAGAGCTCGACAGCCAGTCATTTAAAAGCTTTTCTCCAAACGTGTGTGTGAGCTCCCAAGGCCACAGCTCACAAGGGGATCAGCGTTTTGGCTGGGGTGCCAACGAGTGCGTGGTGAGTGCGCGGCGAGTGCGCGGGGGCCCATGAGTGGGAGACAAGCAGTGGGCCCGAGGTCTCATCCAGCCCGTGTCCGAGGCATGTGCAGCCTTGCCACTGACCTGGCCCACTGTCTCAGGTCCTCTTAGCTTTCCTGCCGTGGTCCCCATGAGCAGTTTCACCTTCTTCTCACAGAGTCGCAGCTCTTAGGTCTGGAGTTGTACTTGGAAAGAGCACTTCCCCTGGACACAAGACCTGGTTTGGACCCTGCCTCTGTCACAATATCCAGTGTGAATTTGACAAGTGACTTCATCACTCTGGGGTCCTCCTCTGCAAAAAGAGGGCTTGGATTATGTCATAGGGCATAGAGTGCTGAGGCTAGAGTCAGGAAGACCTGAGTTCAAATCCAGCCTCAGACACTTCCTAGCTTTGTGACCCTGGGCAAGTCACTTCACCCTGTTTGTCTCAGTTTCTTCATCTCTAAAATGGACATAATAATATCACCGACCTTCTGGAGGTTCCAATAAGATCATGACTGTAGAGCCCTTAGAGCAGTGCCTGGAACATAGAAAGTGCTACACAGAGTTAGCCATCATCATGACGGCTTTGTAAAATCTAATTTCTTCTAATTGGTTCAATGATATTGAGAAGAATTAACTCTAACTGGTGATGGCTGTTGGAGAGAACAGCCTGGGCTTGAGGCAATAGCCCCGGAATGGCCTCCAGTAGGACTCAAAGAACCATGAGGAGAAGTGGAGCCTTGCTCTCCGACTCTAACTTGGCAGTGAATTTGGGATCCACTGAGCACCTAAAAGTTCAGTATGGGATTCCATCCCCGATAAACACTGGGGTCACAGGAGAGATTCCTACCTGGCACTTTGACGACTGGATTCCCTAGTTTTGAGAATAATTGGCAATTTTGATTCTTTTGTTTTTCTCTGTTTTAATGTGTTTCCATTGTGTCATCCCTTTGAAATAACTGTTGCCTAGTTGAAGGTTTAGGAACTTATATCTATTGTATTACTGCATCATTACAAATACTGGCATTGAGACTGAAAGGAGAAGTGCGGGTTTTGTGTCCCCAGACACTGCTGCCTCACTGATAAATCTTGTATTTTCCTTTGTTTTTAAGCAACCAGACTACTTGTCTTCATGGGAGATCCTCGGGTTCCTCAGGCCTAGAGAACAGTGTTGGCCTAGAAATCCAGGGTCCTGGACCCCACACGCTTTAGCTTTTTTTTTTTCCCTTGGAGCCTCACACTGGATCAGTGTGCAGCTGCTGCTCCTTCTTTCTCTGGTCTCTCCCTGAGTTCACTTGTCCTATCATTGGGTGACTTTGGAATTCTACCAGAAATTCTCTTAAATTGGCAAGAATTCATTGGGAGAAATTTCAGGTGCCCTTTGCAAATTTACCTAACTAGCCGAAAGGATCACTTAGGAGTGAGTTCATTGTAGAAAGATCCACCTTGGATGTTAGTCCAGATCTCAGAGAGAATCATGACAGGGTTCAGGCAGATCAGCTTGATGTCTCACCTGACTTCCAGCCAATCCCAGCTCCGTGATCTCTAAGGAGAGAGCCCCATATCCTCTTGGGTCACGGTAGGTACTACGCTGTCCTCCAGAGAAGGAGGGCTGGATTTTCTTTCCCTTTTAAGTTAGTTGGTGATTAAACTAGATCTGTGAGCATGGGGTCAGAGCAAAGGGGAGGAGTGCTTTGCAAAAACATGGAAAGGGTGTAGGACGAACCCCCTCCGTCCAACCTCAGAGCCAGCTCGAAGGCATCAAGCCACAATGGATTGATTTCTCACCTGAGGATGGAGGGTCCTGTGCTGTGTGAGTGTCCACTCTAGAATAAGCCAAACCTCACTGGGATGCTGGCAATCTTTGTTCTCAACTTTGGAGCATGCGCAGATATTCTGTGTATGACTGATTTGGCTAATGGGTCAGAACTGAGCAGGATCCAAAAGGTACCAATCAGGGAGATCATGTTCTCTCTTTCTTGGTGGTGCCTGAAGTGAGCATGACTGTAAGCCTCCAGGAGGGGACAAAGGTGGTATCAGAATGGTGGAGCTTCTTGCCACAGGCTGCCAGATCTGACAAGTGACCATGACAATGGCCTCTGGTGTCTTTTTCTCACCATTTTTATTCTTTCTCAGGTGAAGGTGTACTGGAAATTGTTGCAGCCTGGGGAGCTCTGGATATTTGGGAGGGAAATCCACCAGGGGTCCAGGACCTAGAGTCTAGACCAGAGTTGAGAAGCATCTGAGGCCAAGGAGGAATGAATCCTCAGATCTAGCTCCAGGGGATCTCCTTGGCATCCATATCACTGCTTTCTGGAATGATTCTTCTGAGGGATGCCACATTTGAAAATGAACTTGGTGGGCCAAATGCACACTTTATCTTCAAGTGCACATTCCCTAGGCTCTGACATGATGGAGGGGAGAGTATACCCTGGTTTGGGGGTGAGATATTTGTATTTCCATTCTCAGTCAATGCACCTTTGTAAAAGTGAAATAATGTTAATCAGAGGACATTTGGGCTCCAGTTTCTGTGTCAGTGATAGAAGTAAGGGAGCTGCTGCCTGGTGCTGATGCTAGAGATGACACCGGTGAACTGAGGCCACTGGTGTTAGTGAAGAACGTCAGCCCCCTTCAGGAGGACCCCTGGAACCATGAGGAAAATGTAGCTATCCTTGCCCTTGGGGCTGACACATTGTGATAGTAATGGCAATTAAAGATTCCCCTGTATTGGCTTGGTTTTCAAATTGATTGTATTAAAACCCAGAGTTTGTTAATCCCACCTGTGGGATGGGCTTGTTGATGTGAAAAGAAAGTCCTGAAGTGGGAGGAGCTGGTGATGTAGATTTGGAGAGACAAGAGAGAGGCAGAAGAGCTTCTTGGAAGCAGAATTGCTGGTGGCCGCTTTGAATTGCCCTGGACCTTTGAGACCTGCCCCCTGAGCTGCCAAGGACTGAGGAGACATGGCTGTTTTGCTGGTACTTTGTCTGTCTGTTTTGATGTTATTTTGCCAGATTTGTCCACTGGTGAAAGACTGTCCTGTTGAAGAAGTCCTGGAACCTGGCATTTGGTTAAGAAGGCCTGAGACTGTCCTGCAGACAGAGAGTGAATACTGTCCACTGGTGAGGGACAGTACTGAGAGTGAATACTGTCCACTGGTGAGGGACAGTACTGTTGTTGCAGGGGTCTGGAGACTGTCCGGCAGACAGAATGAATACTGTCCACTGGTGAAGGACAGTGCTGTTGTTGCAGGGGTCTGGGAGCCTTTCTGTTGGTTCAGAAGCCCTGAAGAAGGATTTTCTTGTTGTATGTTTACAGAAATCCTGGGAGAGGGCTTTGCTAATGTGTTCAGGGGTTCTAGGACTGTTCTACAGACAGAGGATAAATTCATGAAGGGACTGGCAATGTATCTTATGGCCTTGCTAAGCCTTGTCTCTCCAGGAACTAAGATTGCTGAGAACTTGCCTCGTGTCAAGATGAAGAAAAGACCTCCATTTGGGTATTAAGTGCTGTGTTTAAACTTGATGTAACTCTGGGGTAGATTCAATTGTGATCCAGGGGTGGGGAACTTTTGACCTTTTTGTGTTCTATGGTTGAGCAAATGAATGTATTTTACTTATGTTTGGAAACTAATCTCCATTTGAGAAGAGGGGCTTTGTGGTGGACTTAATTAAGGTATAGCCTAGGGGTGGAGAAGTATTTGGAACAGAGACTTTGTAATTGATTGAATGATTGGAAAGTCCTGGGGTGGGGTAGGCCTTGGAGATGATTTAATCACACTTAGTAAATGCTGTATTTTGAATGATGTCATGTTTTGATCTTCTCTGTTCTGGGTTTGTTACTGAATAAAATAGAGAGCACCTATGCTGGTATTTTGAACCTGGGAAGTTGCCTTTGCTTGGTATTACATTACACACATTGGGCCAAAGGGGAGTTGGGAGAGGCCCCTCAGAGCCTATCCAGAGGCTATCCAGAATTGTGCACTACTGTCCAGACATGACCGGCCTAGGACAGAGGATGGTAGCACCATCATCTCTAGTGTTGGACACCACATTGCTCCTGATGCAGCCTGAGATTGGTTCCATGACTAACATCCCCTGCCATATTGTCATGCACAAAAAGTCTTGGGTCTTTTCCACAGAAGCTGGAACTGCTCCCTGACCCTGCCACACCTTTTCCCATCTCGTGCCTTGACATTGGCAAATTTGCTAAATATTGCATAAATGCCTTTAACCAAGTCACTGATAAAAATACAAACCAAGCCAGGGTCAATCATAGATCCCTGGGGCATTCCACTGGAGCCCTCCTTCCAACTTGGCCTTGAACCGTGAATGGCTACACTGTGCACCCAAACTGTTCCGAGCTCATCTGATGGCAATCTTTTCTAACCCACTTATTTCCTTTTATTCCCCAGAAAAATAACAAGCTACTTTATCAAAGGCTTTGCTAATGTCCAGGTTTAGTCTCTAGAGCAAAGCCCTGAGCTAGTGCCTTTGTAACTCCGGTCAGTTCGGTGACAGGCAGGCAGCAGGCAGGCAGCAACCATTTATCAAGTACTTGTGTGCCAGGGACTGGAATGACTGCAGGGAGCCACCAAAGATTAGTCCAACAAAACCTATCCTTGCTGCAGTCATGTGGTCTCTGTGACTGTGACTTCTGTTTATGAGTCCTCTCTTTAGTGACCTGTCTTAGAATCTTCCTAAGAATCAGAGTAGATCAAGCTCACTGGCCTTTATGTTTCTGTATCAAAAACTGATATAGTTAGGTGGTGCTGTGGATAGAGTGGCAAGCCTGAAGTCACAAAGACTCATCTTTCTGACTTCAAATCCAGCCTCAGACACTAGCTGTGTGACCCTGGGCAAGTCCCTTCACCCTTTCTGTCTCAGTGTCCTCATCTGTAAAATGAGCTGGAGAAGGAAATGGCCGACCACTCTAGTGTCTTTGCCAATAAAACCCCAAATGGGGCCACAGAGAATCAGACACGACCCTCAGCAGCAGCTAAGTCAGAAACTGATGGATGTTATCTATGGAAATAACATTAAAGAAGCCCAAGCATCTGCTTTGCATCTCTGCCTAGGAACCAGAGGACCTTTCCTTCGGACTTCTAGCTGAAACTGTCCTTATGTGTCGTCTCCACTATTAAAAGGTGAGATCCTCAAGAGAAGGAACTATCCAACTTCCCCATTTATATTGCTGTGCTGAGCATAAGGCTTTGTGATCAATCATCAAATAAGCATTGATTTAAAGGCCTTCTATGTTCCAGGCACTGTGTTAGCAATGGAGATGGAAAACTAGGCAAAAGATCGTCCGGGCCCTCAAGGAGTTTACAATCTAATGGAGAAATTTAAAATCGAATGGACCTAGTAAATGCTTAACAAATGTTTTAATTTATTCATTCACTCACTTTGTAGATTTCATTCTCTTCTGTTTTTGACAAATGGAATGTTATTTGCTTATGTTCAGTCTTCTTCCTAGCAGTTCCTGGGCAGCACTGGTCACAATCTCCTCTGCCCCGTGGCTTATTGTGAGTTGAAATCCTTATACTTGGATTCTACAAAACACATTTTTTTCTTCCAGAAGTGCCAGGAATTCTGGGTTTGTCCCAGGGCCGTGATTTGTTGACATCCTTATACTGTTGAGGGTCCATCAACTCATGGCTTCTCCTAACGGAATTCATGTTAGAATGAAGAGGAGGAAATTATAAAACTCAGCATCTCACCACCAACATCTTCATTATCACCACCATCTCCTTCATCATCACAATCTATCCCACCTTCCTTTAGAGCTTTCCATTGGACACAGGGACATCCCTACAATATCCCATGAGGTATATAGCATAGACAATATGGCTCCCATTTTATTGTTTCTCCCTCCCTCTCTCCCCTGCCCTCTTCTGAAAACAGTAAGCAATTAGGTGTAGTTTACACATCTGCTATCATGAAAAACATATTTCTATATTCGTCACGGTTGTGGAAGAAGAAACAGATCAAAAGAAAAAACAATAAAGAATAAGTGAAAAAAATAAGCTTTAATCTGCATTCGGGCTTATCAGCTCTTTATCTGGCCATGGGTTATTGTCCCCATTTTAGAAATGAGGGGACTGCCCCAGGAGCAGGAGTTGCTTGGCCACTATGGCAGGACTCAAACTCACAAGGATGGTGGAATGACCCGGGAGAGAATTCAGAGGATGATCTGTGTATTTGTGACGCTCGCTGAAGAGTGGTTTGTTTAAGCAGAGGCCAGCAGAGGGGAGAGTGAGAGACAAATCTATAAAGCCTGGCTGAGTCCAGACCGTTCGGGGCACCGGATGACAGAGGCCATTGGACATAGACTTGAAGTGGTCACTTATGAAAGCGATGTTTAAAATGCAACCAGTAGGTGGCACTGTTGCATCATTACCATGCCTCATCACCCCAAACTCACCTCTATAGTTTTGTTCTACAAAGCCCTTTTTGTTTGGGATTTTTTGGATTCACTGTCTTATCAAAGGACAATGGCTAAGCTTAAGTAACCTCCAGGAGATCCCTAGATCTGTTCAGTGATTTCCAGGTGTGGTATTTAACAAGGTATAAAATTACCAAGACTGTCAATCAAGCAGGCATTTATCCAGCTCCTACTGTGTGTCGGGCACTCCGCTATGCCCTGGGTGAGGACAACAACTTCCCCAGAAGAGCTTTCACTCTAGCTGGAGGACACAACAGCTACAGATAGAGAAGGTCATTCTGGGGGGAAGGGATTAGTAGCTGGGCCATCAGGAAGAGCCTCCCGGAGACATCGGCTCCCCAACAAAGCCTTGAAGAAAGTTTGGGATTCTAGGAGGCAGAGCACTGCACACGTGGGGGACAGCCAGTGCAGATGCCCAGAGACTGGAGGAGGGCTATGAGGGAGGAGCAGAGAGAAGGTCAATTTGGCCAGGTTATGCACTATATGAAAGGGAGTGATGTATAATAAGGCAGGGACTGTTGGTTGGAAATCAGGTGCTGAAGGATTTTAAATGCCCAGAAGAGCTGTTTATAGTTTATCCTAGAGGTATAGGGAGTTACAAGAATTTACTGAATAAGAGAGTAATATAATCAGACTGATGCTTCAGAAAATTCAATTTGGCAGTTGTGTGGAGGATGGACTGGTAAGGGCAGAGAGGGCACCAGGAGCCTGGTTGGATGGTGCCACCATCCAGGCTGGAGGAGACATGAATTTGAATTAGGTGAATTAGGGCAGTAGACCTGTGAGTGGAGAAAAGAGAAATCAATGTGAAAGATGTGGTGGAATAAAGCACCGGACCCAGAGTCGGGAGGACCCAAGTTTGGTTCCTGCCTCTGACACTTAACACCCACACAAAAATACTAGCCATGTAACCTTGGGCAAGTTACTTAACCCCAATTGCCTTCCAAAAAAAAGATGTGGTGAAGGCAGAATCACTAAGACTTGCAAATAAATTAGGTCTGGAGAACTAGGTAAACTGAGGACAGAGGTGAGGTTATAACCTGGGTGAAAGGGACAGTGGTGGTGCCCACAACAGGAACAGGGGCATTCATATCAGCAGGGGTTTGGGAAAAAGACAATGAACTGCGTTTGGGTTATGTTGAGTTTGAGATGCCTGAGAGACAGGTCAGACATGGGGAGACAACACTTTGCCCTCCTCCCTCATTTTACAGCTGAGGAAACAGAGCCCTGGGGAGAGAAGAGGAGAAGCCCACAGTTGCAGAGTAACTGGGGCAAAGCTGGTTCTGGGTATAGCCATGGCTCCTGCATGGATCTCTGCTCACCACTTCCATCTACAGCTCAGACCACACAGAGTTTGTTTTTGTAATTTTTAATGCGGATTTTAATTACATTCCACCCCCCCCCCTCCAACCCCCAAAGAAAGCCCTGGAAGAAGCAATAATGAGAGTAGAAAGCAAACTCATTAAGAACTGAGACTTCAATTCAGTCTCAGCTTTGCCACTAATTGCCTCCAAACACCTGAGTAAGGCATTGCCCCTCTCTCGGATTCAGCTTGGGGATAGAAACAGCAACAGCTGCCATTCATGGAGTGCTTGAGGTTGGCCAAATGTTCCCACACATTTTCTCATTTGAACCTTAGCTTATCACAAGGCTAGAAGGCGGGTCCATGTAAACCTTTCTATATGGCATGCAAAAAGATCCATTTTACAGATGAGAAAATGGAGGCTTTGGAAGGTTAGGAGACTGTGACATTAATAGGATTTAAGATCTTTCCTGCCCAGAGGGAAGCTGGCTTAGGGGAGACTTTCTTGCAGGAGGCTTTCACACCTTTTGCTAATTCCTAATTGGGCACTGAGTCACTGATGCCTTCTGGCTCTCAGAAGGGTATATATCTTCCTAGCTGGTATTTTCCTTTGGGGCTCCATTATGAGAATGATCTTGTGATTTCCTGGTGGAGATGCTGAGTGGCCTGAGTTCAGAGCACCCTCCTGCTCAGATATAAAGGCTCTCCATCCAGGGATGTATGTAAAGGGTGTGGTTGGTACAGGCAGTCAGAGTCCTGTCTGTTGGTCTTTATTTCTCTGCTTGTATTTTCTCTGAAATTCAAGGTTCTTACTTTCCCCTGAATTAGTAAATGTAATTAAAATCTAGTGTTGACCCCCTAAACAGCTATCTTTCCTAGTAAAACAGATCTAAGAGCCTGTGCTAGCAGCCTCCTGGGGATGACCTCTACATTGTATGGCATGGTGAATCCTCTCTAAGGGTCTCCCAAACACTTTTTTTTTTGGAGGGGGGAAGGCAGGGCAATTGGGGTTAAGTGACTTACCTGAGGTCACACAGCTAGTAAATGTTAAGTGTCTGAGGCCAGATATGAATTCAGGTCCTCCTAACTCCAGGGCCTGGGCTCTATTCAAAACTACCTCTGGGTTTCCCAAACTCTTGAATTCTGTGCTTTCTCTTTGGATAAGTTGTTTTCACCTCTTAATCCCAGTTTCCTCCTCCACAAAATGTGAGGCTTTCACTAGTTGATTTCCAAGATCTTTCTTGGCTTTGATGGTTTACTTTGTGATCACAACATTGTGATCCAGTCAAACAACTGGACCTTGGCCCAAGGCAGTATTTGGGAGCCTGACATTTGGAAAGAGATCTATAGAAATGGGGGGATGGGTAATGAGGTACAGGACAGTCAATCCCAATGTGGCCTGTGCTCCCATCCAAGCACAGACCCTTGAACACCCGACCAGGATTCAAGGGATGCCTTAGATCAGCATCTACTGGGAGAAGCAACTCCAGAGCCCCTGGGAAGGTGTCCCTTTTACCAGGCTGGGCCAGAAGAAATGCTAATTCAGAGAAAGAAGAAAGAGACAACAAGGAACCAGCAGGATATGTAGGGAATAAACAAGGGAACGTGTGCACACACACACACACACAGAGGAGTGTTCTCTCCTGTAGATTTCCACAGTACAAATGGAAGAGAAAACATGGGTAGAGAACACACATGACAAAATAACCTGAGAGGGGAAGGGAATAAAGAAATGGGAAAGAATAGGAAAAACTGGAGAAGACACATGGAAGAGAGAGAGAGAGAGAGAGAGAGAGAGAGAGAGAGAGACAGAGACAGAGGGAGAGGGAGAGAGACAGAGAGAAAGACAAAGAGAGACAGAGAGAGTCAGAGAGAGACAGAGAGAGATAGGAGACAGAGAGAAACACACACAGAAACATTACACAGCTAGGACACACGTACAACAGGGCTCACACTCTTTCACCCAGCTCCACATCTGAGTCACAATATTCCTCTGACCCTGAAGCCGAGCCGTTGCTGTTGCTCTGGGGATGCCCTTGTCTGGGACACTAAGCTCTGCTTAGTGCAGGCTGCTCTCTTGTGCAGTGAGATCTTCTCTGCTGTACTGTCCCCTGTGGATTCTTTGCTGAATCACAGCCATCAGTGAGTCTATTGGTCTGCCCTCTTCCTCCTCCTGATCTACACAGAGTAGCACCTGCTTTATATGGCCTTTTCCGATCAGCTGAGTCCTCAAAGCTCTCCCCTAAGAATACCCATAAGATGGGATAATTTAGTTCTTTTGTGAGTCAGGCTCATTGTCATGCCAAGCCAGTCAACAAAAGTGCTCAAGCCAAGTTGTATTTTTGGATTTAGAACTTACTTTTTTTTTCTCTTCTATCTCTGCAGCCACAGCCTATCTGCACATTGTGTTGGGACCAGAAAGTTTGTTTGGCTTCCTCAGCTGCCCCTGACCCCTAGTTTTGGGCCATGCAGATGATCTGGCTTTACTTTAACCAGAATGAATGAGTGAATTGGAGCTGGAAATCTTTGTTCTACCCTCCTGTAAGTAGCTTTAAACTACTTTTCTTCCTACATTAGACATTCGTTAAATTACATTCCATCTTAGAATGTCAGAGTTGAACTTCATGAGAAAAAACGCCTAGTCTAAGCCCCTCATGAAGTTTAGTCAAATGAGCAAATGAGCAAGCATTTATTAAATGCCTTCGAAGTGTCGGGTACCAGTCTAAGTACTCGGGACATAAAAGGGGGGAAAGCCAGTCTCTGTTCTTGAGGAGCTCCCAGTTTAATGAGGGAGATAAACATTCTAATTATGTAAAATGGGGGAGGGGTAAAGAATGAAACAAATACTTATTAATCATCTACTGTATGCCAGGTACTGTGCTAAGGGCGTGACAAATATCTCATTTAAACCTTGTACAAACAAGATGGATGCAAGACAAATTGGAAATAATCTTAGGGGGAAATCACTAAGATTGACAAGGACTGGAAAAGGCTTCTTGGAGAAGGTAGGACTTTATTTGGTACTTGAAGGAGGTCAGGGGAGGCAGGAGGTAGAGACAAGGAGGAAGAGAATTCTGGGCTTGGGGGACAGTCAGACCAAATGCCTAGAGGTGGGAAATGGAGGGTCTTGTGTAGGAAGCAACAAGAGCAATATCACTGCAAGAGGAAGAAGGTAAGAGGAAGGTGAGGTGTAAGAACTGGGAATGTAGGGAGGCATCAGGTGGTGGAAGGGCTTATAAGGGATTGATTCTGAAGGTGACAGGAAGCCACTGGAGCTTCTTGAATAAAGAACCTGCTCTGGAGGAAGTTCAGTTTGGCAGCTCAGTGGAGGATAGATTAGAGTGAAGAGAGACTTATGACTGGGAGGCCAACAAATGTAATATCTGTGATATGGTAATAGACCACCTATTGCAATAGTCCAGGAATGAGGTGATGAGATGCTCTGCCAGGGCTAT